>NW_017192806.1:0-10103 GCF_001704415.2 Capra hircus
CAGCCCTGTTGGAAAGCCCTCGTGGGAAAGCCTCATGGAAAGCGACAGATGATCGCGACAGATCCCTTGATCCACACGTCGCAAGCGTGACACTGCTGCTGCAAGTCGTGAGGAAATGGCAGGTGCATGCCCCCACACGAGATGAGGACTGACTCCCTGGTGAGACTCCAGAAGTACGGAAAGATTCATGTCAGCACTGGAGAGGCATCCTCAGGGTCTGGCCCCGACTCCACACAAGGTCTTAGGCACCGGCATCGATGGAGAGGAATCCCTAGAGGCCCCTGGTAACTCACATGGGGACTGGCTTTCCTGAGGCCACCAGAGCGGGTCCCTGAGGACCCGTCGTAACTCGAGAGCACCTGCCGCAACTGGGTAAAATCCAGGAGGTTCTCCCCCCTCCAGGCGGGATGAGGCCCATTTTCCTCTGAGGTGTCTGGAGGCTCATCACACCTAACCTCTGGAAATTAAAAAGGGTCCTTGCTGCAACTCAAGAAGTTCCCCGACATACCCGTCTCCACACGAGAGGAAGCACGAATGTCCCGCCCACATTCAGAGGAACCCCATTTCCGAGATGAAGGATCCTATCCTGCTTAGTCAGGAAAGATTTTTCGGCGTTCCCATGGCATCTCAAGAGCAAGGGTTCTCAATAGGAAAGGCGAGAGGAACTCCAGGGTCGTGCCACCATTTCAAGAGTCCCCCAGATGTCTCAGTCCATTTCAGAGGAACCCGTTTTCCCCAGCACTGCCTCGACTTTCACGCCGAGGATCCACTCACACCATGGTGGCATGTGGGACAGCCCTGTGAGAAAGCCTCGAGGGAAAGCCACAGATCCCTTGATCCCCCGCGACGGGAAGCGTGACACATCTGCTACACTGTCCCTGAGGTCACGGTCGTATGTCGAGAGTTCCTGCCGCAACTTGAGAAAATCCAGGAGGTTCCCTGCTCCAGTCGAGATGAGGCCCATTTTCTCTGCGGCGTCTCGAGAGTAATCACACCTAAACTCTGGAACTTCCAAAGTGTCCTAAACACTCTTGCTAAAACTCAAGAAGTTCCCCGACATACCCGTCTCCACTCCAGAGGAAGCACGAGGGTCCGGCCACCGCCAGAGGAGCTCCGTTTCCGCCTCCAAGCTCGAGATGAGGGATCATTCCCTGCTTCCTCGGGAAAGAATTCCCGACGTTTCGACGCATCTCAAGAGGAGGCGCGCTGCACAGGAAAGGCGAGAGAAACTCATGGGGTCGTGCCACCATTCCAAGAGTCCACCAGATGTCTCAGTCCATTCCAGAGGATCCTGTTTTCCCTGCACTGCTTCGACTTTCATGCCGAGGATCGACTCACACCACGGTGGCACGTGTGACAACCCTGTGGGAAAGCCTCGTGGGAAAGCCTCGAGGGAAAGCCACAGATCCCTTAATCCACGCGACGGGAAGCGTGACACTGCTGCTACAGCACGGGAGGAAAGCGCACGTGCATGCCCCTACTCGAGACGAGAACTGACTCCCTGGGGAGACTCCAGAAATACCCCAAGATGCATGTCAGCCCTGGAGAGGAATCCTCAGGTTCTGGCCCCGACTCCACACAAGGTCTTAGGCCCTGGCATCGACGAAGAGGAATAGCGACAGGACCTCCGGCAACTCGCATGGGGACTGGCCTTTCCTGAGGTCACCAGAGCGGGTCCATGAGGTCCCTGTCGTAAGTCGAGAGCACCTGCCGCAACTCGGTAAAATCCAGGAGGTTCTCCCCTGCAGGTGAGATGAGGCCCGTTTCCACTGAGGTGTCTCGAGGCTAATCACACGTGAACTCTGGAACTTCTAAAGAGTCTTTCACAGTCATGCTGCAACTCAAGAAGTTCCCCGACATACCCGTCTCCACTCAAGAGGAAGCACGAGGGTCCCGGCCACATCCAGAGGAGCTCCGTTTCCAGCTCGTAGCTCGAGATGAGGGATCCTTTCCCTACTTGGTCGGGAAAGAATTCCCGGCATTCCGATCGCATCTCAAGAGGAGGCGCTCTCCAAAGGAAAGGGGAGAGGAACTGCAGGGTCGTGCCACCATTCCAAGACTCCCCCAGATGACTCAGTCCATTCCACAGGAACCTGTTTCCCTGCACTGCCTCGGCTTTCACGCTAAGGATCGACTCCACAACCACCGGGACACGTGGGACAGCCCTGTGGGAGAGCCTCGTGGGAAAGACTGGAGGGAAAGTCACAGATCCCTTGGTCCACTCAAGCAGAAGCGTGACACTGCTACTACAGCATTGGAGGAAAAGGCACGCTCATGCCCCCACTCGAAACGACGCCTGAATCCCTGGGGAGACTCCAGAGGTACCCAAGACCCATGTCAGCACTGGAAAGGAATCCTCAGGTTCCAGCACCGACTGCACACAAGGTCTTAGGCACCGACATCGACGGGAGAGGAATCCCGAGAGGCCCCCGAGCAACTCGCATGGGGACTGGCCTTTCCTCAGGCCACCAAAGCCGGTCCTTGAGGTCCAGGTCGTAAGTCGAGAGCACCTGCCGCAACTCGAGAAAATCCAGGAGGTTCTCCCCTCCAGGTGAGATGAGGCCCATTTCCGCTGAGGCGTCTCGAGGCTAATCACACCTAACCTCTGGAACTTCCTATGGGTCCTTCACACCCTTGCTGCAAACTCAAGAAGTTCCCCCACATACCCGTCTCCACTCGAGAGGAAGCACGAGAGCCCCCGCCCACATCCAGAGGAGCCCCGTTTCCGGCCTCCTAGCTCGAGAGGAGGGATCCTTTCCCTGCGTGGTCGGGAAAGAATTTGCACCGTTCCCGTCGCATCTCAAGAGGAGGCGCTCTCCACCGGAAAGGCGAGAGGAACTCCAGGGTCGTGCCACCATTCCCAGAGTCCCCCGGTTGTCTCAGTCCATTCCAGGGAAACCTGTCTTCCCTGCACTGCCTCGAATTCAAGCCGAGGATCGACTCACACCACAATGGCACGTGGGACAGCCCTGTGGGGAAAGCCTCGTGGGAAAGCCTCGGAGGGAAAGCCACAGATCCCTTGATCCACCCGAAGGGAAGCGTGACACTGCTGCTACAGCTCGGGAGGAAAGCGCACGTGCATGCCCCTACTCGAGACGAGAACTGACTCCCCCTGGGGAGACTCCAGAAATACCCCAAGATGCCATGTCAGCCACTGGAGAGGAATCCTCAGGTTCTGGCACCGACTCCACACAAAGGTCTTAGGCCCCTGGCATCGACGGAGAAGAGGAATACCGACAGGACCTCCGGCAACTCGCATGGGGACTGGCCTTTCCTGAGGTCACCAGAGCGGGTCCATGAGGTCCCTGTCGTAAGTCGAGAGCACCTGCCAGCAACTCGAGTAAAATCCAGGAGGTTCTCCCCTGCCAGGTGAGATGAGGCCCGTTTCCACTGAGGTGTCTCGAGGCTAATCACACCGTGAAACTCTGGAGCTTCTAAAGGAGTCTTTCACAGTCCATTGCTGCAACTCAAGAAGTTCCCGACATACCCGTCTCCACTCAAGAGGAAGCACGAGGGTCCCGCCACATCCAGAGGAGCTCCGTTTCATGCTCGTAGCTCGAGATGAGGGATCCTTTCCTACTTGGTCGGGAAAGAATTCCCCGGCAGTTCCGATCGCATCTCAAGAGGAGGCGCTCTCCACAGGAAAGGGCGAGAGGAACTGCCAGGGTCGTGCCACCATTCCAGAGTCCCCCAGATGTACTCAGTCCATTCCACAGGAAACCTGTTTTCCCTGCACTGCCCTCGGACTTTCACAGCCTGAAGGATCGACTCACACCACCGGTGGCACGTGGGACAGCCCTGTGGGAGAGCCTCGTGGGAACCAAGACTCGAGGGAAAGTCCACAGATCCCTTGATCCACGCAAGCGAGAAGCGTGACACTGGCTACTACAGCATCTGGAGGAAAAGGCTACGTCATGCCCCCACTCGAGACGAGCGCTGATCTCCCCTGGGGAGACTCCAGAAGTACCCCAAGATCCCATGTCAGCACTGGAGAGGAATCCTCAGGTTCCGCACTGACTCACACAAGGTCTTAGGCCCCAGCATCGACGGGAGAGGAATCCCGAGAGGCCCCCGAGCAAACTCGCATGGGGACTGGCCTTTCCTGAGCCACCAGAGCGGTCCCTTGAGGTCCCGGTCGTAAGTCGAGAGCACCTGCCAGCAACTCGAGAAAATCCAGGAGGTTCTCCCCTCCAGGTCGAGATGAGGCCCATTTCCGCTGAGGCGTCTCGAGGCTAATCACACCTAACCTCTGGAACTTCCTATAGGGTCCTTCACACCCTTGCTGCAACTCAAGAAGTTCCCCGACATACCCGTCTCCACTCGAGAGGAAGCACGAGAGTCCCGCCCACATCCAGAGGAGCCCCGTTTCCGCCTCCTTAGCTCGAGAGGAAGGGATGCCTTTCCGTGCGTGTCGGGAAAGAATTCCCGGCGTTTCCCGTCGCATCTCAAGAGGAGGCGCTCTCCACAGGAAAGGCGAGAGGAACTCCAGGGTCGTGTCCATCCATTCCCAGAGGTCCCCCAGATGTCTCAGTCCATTACCAGGGAAACCTGTTTTCCCTGCATCTGCCTCGACTTTCAAGCCGAGGATCGACTCACACCACTGTGGCACGTGGGACAGCCCTGTGGGAAAGCTCGTGGGAAGCCTCGTGGGAAAGCCTCGTGGGAAAGCCTCGAGGGAAAGCCACAGATCACTTGATCCACGCGGAAGGGAAGCGTGACACTGCTGCTAAAGCTCGGGAGGAAAGCAGCACGTGAATGCCCCCACTCATGAGGAGGACTGACTCCCCTGGGGAGACTCCAGAAGTACCCCCAAGATCCATGTCAGCACTGGAGAGGAATCCTCAGGTTCAGGCACCGTCTCCACAACAAGGTCTTAGGCCCCGACATCGACGGGAGAGGAAACCTGAGAGGCCCCTGAGCAACTCGCATGGGGACTGGCCCTTTCCTGAGGCCCACCAGATCGGGTCCCTGAGGTCCCGGTCGTAAGTCGAGAGCATCTGCCGCAACTCGAGAAAATCCAGGAGGTTCTCCCCTCCAGGCGAGATGAGGCCCATTTCCGCTGAGGCTTCTCGAGGCTAATCACACCTAACCTCTGGAACTTCCAAAGGGTCCTGTCCACCCTTGCTGCAACACAAGAAGTTCCCCGACATACCCGTCTCCACTCGAGAGGAAGCACGAGAGTCCCGCCCACATCCAAAGGAGCCCCGTTTCCTGCCTCCTAGCTCGAGAGGAGGGATCCTTTCCCTGCATGGTTCGGGAAAGAATTCCGGCCTTTCCGTCGGCATCTCAAGAGGAGGCGCCTCCACAGGAAAGGCAAGAGGAACTCCAGGGTCCTGCCACCATTCCCAGAGTCCCCCAGATGTCTCAGTCCATTCCAGGGAAACCTGTTTTCCCTGCACTGCCTCGACTTTCAAGCCGAGGATCGACTCACACCACGGTGGCACGTGGGACAGCCATGTAGGGAAAGCCTCGTGGAAAAGCCTCGTGGGAATGCCTCGAAGGGAAAGCCCCTAGTCCCTTGATCCACGCGAAAGGGAAGCTGCTGCTGACAGCTCGGGAGGAAAACGCACGTGCATGCCCCCACTCGTGACGAGGACTGACTCTCCTGGGGAGACTCCAGTAGTACCCCCAAGATCCATGTCAGCACTGGAGAGGAATGTCTCAGGTTCGCGCACCGACTCCACACAAGGTCTTACGGCCCCAGCATCGACGGGAGGGGAATGCCGAGAGGCCCCCGAGCAACTCGCATGGGGACTGGCTTTCCTGAGGCCACAATGGCGGGTCCCTGAGGTCCCCGTCATAAGTCGAGAGCACCTGCCTCAACTTGAGAAAAATCCAGGAGGTATCCCCTCCAGGCGAGATGAGGCCCATTTCCGCTGAGGCGTTCTCGAGGTTAATCACACCTAACCATCTGGAACTTCCAAAGGTTCCTTCACACCCTTGCTGCAACTCAAGAAGTTCCCCGCAATACCCCGTCTTCACTCGAGAGGAAGCCCGAGAGTCCCGCCCACATCCAGAGGAGCCCCTGTTTCCGCCTCCTAGCTCGGAAAGGAGGGATCCTTTCCCTCGTGTTCGGAAAGAATTTCCCGTGTTTTCGTCGCATCTCAAGAGGAGGCGCCACTCCACAGGAAAGGCGATACGAACTCCAGGGTCGTGCCACCATTCCCAGAGTCCCCCAGATGTCTCAGTCCATTCCAGGGAAAACTGTTTTCCCTGCCACTGCCTCGATTTTCAAGCCCAGGATCGACTCACACAACGGTGGCACGTGGGAAAGCCCTGTGGGAAAGCCTCGTGGGAAAGCCTCGTGGGAAAGCCTCGAGGGAAAGCCACAGAGCCCTTGATCCACGCGAAGGGAAGTGTGACACTGCTGCAAAAGCTGGGAGGAAAGCACACGTGCATGACCCCACTCGAGAGGAGGACTGACTCCCCTGGGGAGACTCAAGTAGTACCCCAAGATCCATGTCAGCACTGGAGAGGAATCCTCAGATTCGGGCACCGTCTCCACACAAGGTCTTAGGCCCCGGCATCGAAGGGAGAGGAATCCTGAGAGGCCCCCGAGCAACTCGCATGGGGACTGGCCTTTCCTGAGGCCACTAGAGCGGGTCCCTGAAGTCCCCGTCGTAAGTCCAGAGCACCTGCCGCAACTCGAGAAAATCCAGGAGGTTCTCCCCTCCAGGGAGATGAGGCCCATTTCCGCTGAGGCGTCTCGAGGCTAATCACACCTAACCTCTGGAACTTCCAAAGGGTCCTTCACACCCTTGCTGCAACTCAAGAAGTTCCCCGATTTACCCGTCTCCACTCGAGAGGAAGCACGAGAGTCCCGCCCACATCCAGAGGAGACCCGTGGCTGCCTCCTAGCTCGAAAGGAGGGATCCTTTCCCTCCTTGGTCGGGAAACAATTCCCGGCGTTCCCGTCGAATCTCAAGAGGAGGCGCTCTCCACAGGAAAGGCGAGAGGAACTCCAGAGTCGTGCCACCAATCCCAGAGTCCCCCAGATGTCTCAGTCCAATCCTGGGAAACCTGTTTTCCCTGCACTGCCACTACCTTCAAGCCGAGGATCGACTCACACCACGGTGGTACGTGGGACAGCCCTGTGGGAAAGCCTCGAGGGAAAGCCTCGAGGGAAAGCCACAGATCCCTTGATCCACGCGAAGGTAAGGGTGATACTGCTGCTATAGCTCGGGAGGAAAGCGCACGTGCATGCCCCCACTCGAGAGGAGGACTGACTCTCTTGGGGAGACTCCAGAATTACCCCAAGATCCATGTCAGCACTGGAGTGGACTCCTGAGGTTCCGGCACCGAGACCAAACAAAATCTTAGGCCCCAGCATCGACAGGAGAGGAATCCCGAGAGGCCGCCGAGCAACTCGCCTGGGGACTGGCCTTTCCTGAGGCCACCAGAGCGGTTTCCTGAGGTCCCGGTCGTAAGTCGAGAGCTCCTGTCGCAACTAGAGAAAATCCAGGAGGTTCTCCCCTCCAGGCGAGATGAGGCCCATTTGCGTGAGGCTTCTCGAGGCTAATCACACCTATCTTCTGGAACTTACAAACGATCCTTCACACCCTTGCTGCAACTCAAGAAGTTCCCCGACATACCCGTCTCCACTCGAGAGGAAGCACGAGAGTCCCGCCCACATCCAGAGGAGCCCCGTTTCCGCCTCCTGGCTCGAGAGGAGGGTTCTTTTCCCTGCGTGGTCGGGAAAGAATTCCCAGTGTTCCCGTCACATCTCAAGAGGAGGCGCTCTCCACAGGATAGGCGAGAGGAACTCCAGGGTCGTGCCACCATTCCCAGACGCCCCAGATTTCTCAGTCCATTCCAGGGAAACCTGTTTTCCCTGCACTGCCTCGACTTTCAAGCCGAGGATCGAGTCACACCACGGTGGCACGTGGGACAGCACTGTGGGAAAGCCTCGTGGGAATGCCTCCTGGGAAAACCTCGTGGGAAAGCCTCCTGGGAAAGCCTCGTGGGAAAGCCTCGAGGGAAAGCCACAGATCCCTTGATCCACGCGAAGGGAAGCCTGACACTGCTGCTAAAGCTGGGAGGAAAGCACACGTGAATGCGCCCACTCGAGAGGAGGACTGACTCCCCTGGGGAGACTCCAGAAGTACCCCAAGATCCATGTCAGCACTGGAGAGGAATCCTCAGGTTCAGGCACCGTCTCCACACAAGGTCTTAGGCCCCGACATCGACGGGAGAGGAAACCTGAGAAGCACCCGAGCAACTCGCCTGGGGACTGGCCTTTCCTGAGGCCACCAGAGCGGTTTCCTGAGGTCCCGGTCGTAAGTCGAGAGCTCCTGTCGCAACTAGAGAAAATCCAGGAGGTTCTCCCCTCCAGGCGAGATGAGGCCCATTTGCGTGAGGCTTCTCGAGGCTAATCACACCTATCTTCTGGAACTTACAAACTGTCCTTCACACCCTTGCTGCAACTCAAGAAGTTGCCCGACATACCCATCTCCACTCGAGAAGAAGCACGAGAGTTCCGCCCACATCCAGAGGAGCCCCGTTTCTGCCTCCTAGCTCAAGAGGAGGGATCCTTTCCCTGCGTGGTGGGGAAAGAATTCCCCGCGTTCCCGTCGCTTCTCAAGAGGAGATGCTCTCCACAGGAAAGGCGAGAGGAACCCAGTGTCGTGCCACCAATCCCAGAGTCCCCCAGATGTCTCAGTCCATTCCAGGGAAATATGTTTTCCCTGCACTGCCTCTACTTTCAAGCCGAGGATCGACTCACACCACGATGGTACGTGGGACAGCCCTGTGGGAAAGCCTCGTGGGAAAGCCTCCTGGGAAAGCCTCGAGGGAAAGCCACTGATTCCTTGATTCCCGCGAAGGGAAGTGCGACACTGCTGCTACAGCTCGGGAGGAAAGCGCACGTGCATGCCCCCACTCGAGACAAGGACTGACTCCCCTGGGGAGACCCCAGAAGTACCCCAAGATCCATGTCAGCACTGGAGAGGAATCCTCAGGTTCCGGCACCGACTCCACACAAGATCTTAGGCCCTGGCATCGACGGCAGAAGAATCCTGAGAGGCCGCCGAGCAACTCGCATGGGTACTGCCCTTTCCTGAGGCCACCAGAGCGGGTCCCTGAGGTCCCGGTCGTAAGTTGAGAGCACCTGCCGCAACTCGAGAAAATCCAGGATGTTCTCCCCTCCAGGCGAGATGAGGCCCATTTCCGCTGAGGCGTCTCGAGACTAATCACACCTAACCTCAGGAACTTTCAAAAGGTTCTTCACACCCATGCTGCAACTCAAGAAGTTCCCCAACTTACCCGTCTCCACCTCGAGAGGGAGCACGAGAGTCCCGCCACATCCAGAGGAGACCCTTGCTGCCCTCCTAGATCGAAGGAGGGATCCTTTACCCTGCTTGGTCGGGAAACAATTCCCGGCATTCCGGGGCATCTCAAGAGGAAGGCGTCTTCCACAGGAAGAGGCGAGAGGAACTCCAGGGTCGTGTCACCATTCCCAAGGTCCCCCAGATATTTCAGTCCATTACAGGGAATCCTGTTTTCCCTGCTCTGCCTCGACTTTCAAGCCCGAGGATCGACTCACACCACGGTGGCACGTGGGACAGCCTTTGGGAAAGCCTCGTAGGAAAGCCTCCTGGGAAAGCCTCGAGGGAAAGACACAGATCCCTTGATCCACGCGAAGGGAAGCGCGACACTGCTGCTACAACTTGGGAGGAAAGCCCACGTGCATGCCCCAACTCGAGACGAGGACTGACTCCCCTGGGGAGACTCCAGAAGTACCCCAAGATCCATGTCATCACTGGAGAGGAATACTCAGGTTCCGGCAACGACTCCACACAAGGTCTTAGGCCCCAGCATCGAAGGGAGAGGAATCCGAGAGGCCCCCGAGCAACTCGCATGGGGACTGGACTTTCCTGATGCCACCAGAGCGCGGGTCCCTGAGGTCCCCGTCGAAAGTCGAGAGCACCTGCCGCAACTCGAGAAAATCCAGGAGGTTCTCCCTCCAGGCGAGATGAGGCCCATTTCCACTGATGCGTCTTGAGGCTAATCACATCTAACATCTGGAACTTCCAAAGGGTCCTTCACACCCTTGCTGCAACTCAAGAAGTTCCCCGACATACCCGTCTCCACTCGAGAGGAAGCAC
>NW_017192807.1:0-10103 GCF_001704415.2 Capra hircus
GGCAAGACCCTGGAGTTCCTCTCGCCTTTCCCTGTGGAGATCTCCTCCTCTTGAGATGGACGGGAACTCCGGGAATTCTTTCCCAACCACGCAGGGAATGGATCCATCCTCTCGAGCTAGGTGGTGGAAACGGAGCTCCTCTTTTATGTGGGCGGAACTCTCGTGCTTCCTCTCGAGTGGAGACGGGTATGTCGGGAACTTCTTGAGTTCCAGCAAGGGTGTGAAGGACCCTTTGGAATTTCCAGAGGTTAGGTGTGATTTGCCTGGAGACACCTCAGCAAAAATGGGCCTCATCTCGCCTGAAGGGGAGAACCTCCTGGATTTTCTCGAGTTGCGGCAGGTGCTCTCGACTTACGACGGGGACCTCAGGGATCCGCTCTGGTGGCCTCAGGGAAGGCCAGTCCCCATGAGAGTTGCTCGGGGCCTCTCAGGATTCCTCTCCAGTCGATGCCGTGGCCTAAGATCTTGTGTGGATTCGGTGCCGAACCTGAGGATACCTCTCCAGTGCTGACATGGATCTTTGGGTACTTCTGGAGTCTCCCCAGGGGAGTCAGTCCTCGTCTCGAGAGGGGGAATGCACGTGCGCTTTTCTCCCGAGGTGTAGCAGCGTGGTCACGCTTCCCTACGCGTGGATCAAGTGATCTGTGGCTTTCCCACGAGGCTTTCCCACAGGGCTGTCCCGCAGGGCTGTCCCACGTGCCACGGTGGTGTGAGTCGATCCATGGCTTGAAAGTCGAGGCAATGCAGGGTAAAACAGGTTTCCCTGGAATGGACTGAGACATCTGGGAGACTCTGGGAATGGGTGGCAACGACCCTGGAGTTTCCTCTCGCCTTTCCTGTGGAGAGCGCCTCCTCTTGAGATGCGATGGGAATGCCGGGAATTCTTTCCCGAACACGCAGGGAAGGATCCCTCCGCTCGAGCTAGGAGGGGGAAACGGGGATTCCTCTGGATGTGGGCGGGACTCTCGTGCTTCCTCTCGAGTGGAGACGGGTATTTCGGGGAACTTCTTGAATTGCAGCAAGGGTGTGAAGGACCCTTTGGAAGTTCCAGATGTTAGATGTGATTAGCCTCGAGACGCCTCAGCTGGAAATGGGCCTCATGTCGCCTGGAGGGGAGAACCTCCTGGATTTTATCGAGTTGCGGCATGGTGCTCTCGACTTACGACGGGGACCTCAGGGACCCGCTCTGGTGGCCTCAGGAAAGGCCAGATCCCCATGCGAGTTGCTCGGGGGCCTCTCGGGATTCCTCTCCCTTCGATGCCGGGGCCTAAGACCTTGTGTGGAGTCGGTGCCGGAACCTGAGGATTCCTCTCCAGTGCTGACATGGATCTTGGGGTACTTCTGGAGTCTCCCCAGGGGAGTCAGTCCTCGTCTCGAGTGGGGGCATGCACGTGCGCTTTCCTCTCGAGCTTTAGCAGCAGTGTCACGCTTCCCTTCGCGTGGATCAAGGGATCTGTGGCTTTCCCTCCGAGGCTTTCCCACGAGGCTTTCCCACAGGGCTGTCCCACGTGCCACCGTGGTGTGAGTCGATCCTCGGCTTGAAAGTTTAGGCAGTGCAGGGAAAACAGGTTCCCTGGAATGGACTGAGACATCTGGGGGACTCTGGGAATGGTGGCACGACGCTGGAGTTCCTCTCACCTTTCCTGTGGAGAGCGCCTCCTCTTGAGATGCGAGGGAATGCCGGGAATTTTTTCCCGAGCACGCAGGTAAAGGATCCCTCCATCGATCTAGCAGGCAGAAACAGGGCTCCTCTTGGATGTGGGCGGGACTCTCGTGCTTCCTCTCGAGTGGAGACGGGTATGTCGGGGAACTTCTTGAGTTGCAGCAAGGGTGTGAAGGACCCTTTGGAAGTTCCAGAGGTTAGGTGTGAATAGCCTCGAGACGCCTCAGCGGAAATGGGCCTCATCTCGCCTGGAGGGGAGAACCTCCTGGATTTTCTCGAGTTGCGGCAGGTGCTCTCGACTTACGACGGGGACCTCAGGGACCGCTCTGGTGGCCTCAGGAAAGGCCAGTCCCCATTCGAGTTGCTCGGGGTCCTCTCGGGATTCCTCTCCCGTCGATGCCGGGGCCTAAGACCTTGTGTGTAGTCGGTGCCAGAACCTGAGGATTCCTCTCCAGTGCCGACATGAATATTGGGGTACTTCTGGAGTTTCCCTCAGGGAGTCGGTCCTCGTCTCCAGTGGGGGCATGAACGTGCTGTTTCCTTCCGAGCTGTAGCAGCAGTGTCGCGCTTCCCTTCGCGTGGGATCAAGGGATCTGTGGCTTTCCTCGAGGCTTTCCCACGAGGCTTTCCCACAGGGCTGTCCCGCAGGGCTGTCCCACGTGCCACGGTGGGTGTGAGTCGATCCTCGGCTTGAAAGTCGAGGCAGTGCAGGGAAAACAGGTTTCCCTGGAACGGACTGAGACATCTGGGGGACTCTGGGAATGGTGGCACGACCCTGGAGTTCCTCTCGCCTTTCCCTTGGATTGGCGCGTCCGATTGAAATGCGACGGGAACGCCGGAAATTCTTTCCCGACCACGCAGGGAAAGGATCCCTCCTCTCGAGCTAGGAGGCGGAAACGGTGCTCCTCTGGATGTGGGCGGGACTCTCGTGCTTCCTCTCGAGTGGAAGACGGGTATGTCGGGGAACTTCTTGAGTTGCAGCAAGGGTGTGAAGGACCCGTTGGAAGTTCCAGAGGTTAGGTGTGATTAGTCTCGAGACGCCTCAGCGGAAATGGGCCTCATCTCGCCTGGAGGGTAGAACCTCCTGGATTTTCTCGAGGTGGGACAGGTGCTCTCGACTTACGTCGGGGACCTCAGGGACCCGCTCTGGTGGCCTCAGGAAAGGCCAGTCCACATGCGAGTTGCTCGGGGGCCTCTCGGGATTCCTCTCCCGTCGATGCCGGGGCCTAAGACCTAGTGTGAAGTCGGTTCCGGAACCTGAGGATTCCTCTCCAGTGCTGACATGGATCTTGGGGTACTTCTGGAGTCACCCCAGGGGAGTCAGTCCTCGTCTCGAGAGGGGTATGCACGTGCGCTTTCCTCCATAGCTGTGGCAGCTGTTTGGCACTTCCCTTCGCGTGGATCAAGGGATCTGTGGCTTTCCATTGAGGCTTTCCCATGAGGCTTTCCCACGAGGCTTTCCCACGAGGCTATCCCTCGAGGCTTTCCCACAGGGCTGTCCCACGTACCACCATGGTGTGAGTTGATCCTCGGCTTGAAAGTCGAGGCAGTGCAGGGAAAACAGGATTTCCTGGAATTGACTGAGACATCTGGGGGACTCTGGGAATGGTGGCATGACAGGGAGTTCCTCTCGCCTTTCCTGTGGAGAGTGACTCCCGAGAATTCTTTCGTTATCACGCTGGGAAAGGATCCCTCCTCTCGAGCTATGAGACGGAAACGGGGCTCCTCTGGATGTGGGCGGGACTCTCGTGCCTCCTCTCGAGTGGAGACGGGTATGTGGGGGAACTTCTTGAGTTGCAGCAAGGGTGTGAAGGACTCTTTGGAAATTCCAGAGCTTAAGTGTGATTAGCCTCGAGACGCCCCAGCGGAAATCGGCCCATCTCTCCTGGAAGGGACAACCACCTGGATTTTCTCAAGTTGCCGCAGGTGCTCTCGACCTATGACGGGGACCTCAGGGAACCGCTCTGTTGGCCTGAGGAAATGCCAGTACCCATGCGAGTTGCACGGTGGCCTCTCAGGATTCCTCTCCCGTCGATGCCGGGTCCTAAGACCTTGTTTGGAGTCCGGTGCCAGAACCAGAGGATTCCTCTCCAGTGCTGATATGGATCTTGGGGTACTTCTGGAGTCTCCCCACGGGAGTCAGTCCTCGTCTCGAGTGGGGGCATGCACGTGTGCTTTCCTCCCGAGCTGTAGCAGCAGTGTCACTCTTCCCTTCGCCTGGTTCAAGGGATCTGTGGCTTTCCCTCGAGGCTTTCCCATGAGACTTTCCCACGAGGCTTTCCCACAGGGCTGTCCCACGTGCCACCGTGGTGAAAGTCGACCCTGCGGCTTGAAAGTCGAGGCAGTGCAGGGAAAACAGGTTTCCCTGGAATGGACTGAGACATCTGGGGGACTCTGGGAATGGTGTCACGACCCTGAACTCGTGGGAAAGACTTGTGGGAAAGCCTCGTGGGAAAGCCTTGTGGGAAAGCCTCGTGGGAAAGCCACAGATCCCTTGATCCACGCCAAGGAAAGCGTGACACTGCTGTTACAGCTCGGGAGGAAAGAGCACGTGCATGCCCCCACTCGAGACGAGGACTGACTCCCCTGGGGAGACTCCAGAAGTACCCCAAGTTCCATGTCAGCACTGGAGAGTAATCCTCAGGTTCCGGCACCGAATCCACACAAGCTCTTAATCCACAGCATCTACAGGAGAGGAATCCCGAGATGCCCCGAGCAACTCGCATGGGGACTGGCCTTTCCTGAGGCCACCAGAGCGAGTCCATGAGGTCCACGTCGTAAGTCAAGAGCACATGCCGCAACGCGAGAAAATCCAGGAGGTTGTCCCCTGCAGGGGAGATGAGGCCCATTCGTGCTGAGGCGTCTCGAGGCTAATCAGAGCTAACCTCTGGAACATCCAAAGGGTCGTTCACACCCTTGCTGCAACCCAAGAAGTTCCCCTGCATACCCGTCTCCACTCGAGAGGAAGCACGCGAGTCCCGCCCACATCCAGAGGAGCCCCGTTTCCGCCTCCTAGCTCGAGAGGTGGGATCCTTTCACTGCGTGGTCTGGAAAGAATTCCCGGCGTTACCGTCGCATCTCAAGAGGAGGCGCTCTCCACAAGAAAGGCGAGAGGAACTCCAGGGTCGTGCCACCATTCCCAGAGTCCCCCAGATGTCTCAGTCCATTCCTGGGCAACCTGTTTCTCCTGCACTGCCTCGACCTTCAAGATGAGGATCGACTCACACCACGGTGTCACGTGGGACAACCCTGTGGGAAAGCCTCGTGAAAAGCCTCGTGGGAAAGCCTCGAGGGAAAGCCACAGATCCCTTGATCCACGCGAAGGGAAGTGTGACACTGCTGCTACAGTTGGAGAGGAAAGCGCCCGTGCATGCCCCCACTCGAGACGAGGACTGACTCCCCTGGGAAGACTCCAGAAGTACCTCAAGATCCATGTCAGCACTGGAGAGGAATCCTCAGGTTCCGGCACCGACTCCACACAAGGTCTTAGGCCCCGGCATCGACGGGAGAGGAATCCTGAGAGGCCCCCGAGCTACTCGCATGGGCCCTGGCCTTCCCTGAGGCCAGCACAGCGGGTCCCTGAGGTCCCCGTCGTAAGTCGAGAGCACCTGCTGCAACTCGAGAAAATCCAGGAGGTTCTCCCCTCCAGACGAGATGAGGCCCATTACCGCTGAGGCGTCTCGAGGCTAATCACACCTAACCTCTGGAACTTCCAAAGGGTCCTTCACACCCTTGCTGCAACTCAAGAAGTTCCCCGACATACCCGTCTCCACTCGACAGGAAGCACGAGAGACCCGCCCTCATCCAGAGGAGCCCCGTTTCCGCCTCCTAGCTCGAGAGAAGGGATCCTTTCACTGCGTGTTCGGGAAAGAATTCCCGGCGTTCCCGTCGCAACTCATGAGCAGGCGCTCTCCACAGGAAAGGCGAGAGGAACTCCAGGGTCGTGCCACCATTCCCCTAGTCCCCCAGATGTCTCAGTCCATTCCAGGGAAACCTGTTTTCCCTGCACTGCCTCGACTTTCAAGCCGAGGATCGACTCACACCACGGTGGCACGTGGGACAGCCATGTGGGAAAGCCTCATGGGAAAGCCTCGTGGGAAAGCCTTGAAGGAAAGCCACTGATCTCTTGATCCATGCGAATGGAAGCGTGACACTGATGCTGCAGCTCGGGAGGAAAGCGCACGTGCAAGCCCCCACTCGAGACAAGGACCGACTCCCCTGGGGAGACTCCAGAAGTATCCCAAGGTTCATGTCAGTACTGGAGAGGAAGCCTCAGGAGCAGGCACCGACTACACAAGGTCCTAGGCCCCGGCATCGACTGGACAGGAATCCCGTGATGCCCCGGAGAAACTCGCATGGGGAATGGCCTTTCCTGAGGCCACCAGAATGTGTCCCTGAAGTCCCCGTCTTAAGTCGAGAGCACCTGCCGCATCTCGAGAAAATCCAGGAGGTTCCCCCTCCAGGCGAGATGAGGCCCATTTCTGTTGAGGCGTCTCGAGGCTAATAACACCGAGCCTCTAGAACTTCCAAAGGGTCCTTCACACCCTTGCTGCAACTCAAGAAGTTTCCCGACATACCCGTCTCCACTGGAAAGGAAGCACGAGAGTCCCGCCCACATCCAGAGGAACCCCGTTTCCGCCTCATACCTCGATAGGAGGGATCCTTTCCCTGCGTGGTCGGGAAAGAATTCCCGGCATTCCCGTCGCATCTCAAGAGGATGCGCTCTCCACAGGAAAGGCGAGAGGAACTCCAGGGTCGTGCCACCATTCCCAGAGTCCCCCAGATGACTCAGTCCATTCCAGGGAAACCTGTTTTCCCTGCACTGCCTCGAATTTCAAGCCGAGGATCGACTCACAACACGGTGGCACGTCGGACAGCCCTGTGGGAAAGCCTCGAGGGAAAGCCACAGATCATTTGATCCACGCGAAGGGAAGAGTGACACTGCTGCTACAGCTCAGGAGGAAAGCGCACCTGTATGCCCCCACTCGAGACGTGGACTGACTCACCTGGGGAGACTCCAGAAGTACCCCAAGATCCATGACAGCACTGGAGAGGAATCCTCAGGTTCCGGTACTGACTCCACACAAGGTGTTAGTCCCCGGCATCGAAGGGAGAGGAATCCCGAGAGGCCCCCGAGCAACTCGCATGGGGACTGACCTTTCCTGAGGCCACCAGAGCGGGTCCCCCCATCGTAAGTCGAGAGCACTTCCAAAACTCGAGAAAATCCAGGAGATCTGCCGTCCATGCGAGATGAGGCCCATTTCCACTGAGGCGTCCGAGGCTAATCACAACTAACCTGTGGAACTTCCAAAGGGTCCTTCACACCCTTGCTGCAACTCAAGAAGTTCCCCGATATACCCGTCTCCGCTCGAGAGGAAGCACGAGAGTCCCGCCCATATCCAGAGGAGCCCCGATTCCGCCTCCTAGCTCGAGAGGAGGGATCCTTTCCCTGCGTGGTTTGGAAAGAATTCCCGGCGTTCCCGTCGCATCTCAAGAGGAGGCGATCTCCACAGGAAAGGCAAGAAGAACTCCAGGGTCCTGCCATCATTCCCAGAGTCCCCCAGATGTCTCAGTCCATTCCAGGGAAACCTGTTTTCCCTGCACTGCCCTGACTTTACAAGCCGAGGATCAACTCACACAACGGTGGCACGTGGGACAGCCCTGTGGGAAAGCCTTGTGGAAAGCCTCTAGGGTAAGCCTCGAGGGAACGCCACAGATCCCTTGATCCACGCGAAGGGAAGCGCGACACTGTTGCTACAGCTCGGAAGGAAAGCGCACGTGCATGCCCCCACTCGAGACGAGGACTGACTCCCCTGGGTGACTCCAGAACTACCCCAAGATCCATCTCAGCACTGGAGAGGAATGCTCAGGTTCCGGCACCGACTCCACACAAGATCTTAGGCCCCGGCATCGACGGGAGAGGAATCCCGAGAGGCCCCCGAGCAACTTGCATGGGGACTGGCCTTTCCTGAGGCCATCAGAGCGGGTCCCTGAGGTCCCCGTCGAAAGTCGAGAACCCCTCCGCAACTCGAGAAAATCGAGGAGGTTCTCCCCTCCAGGCGAGATTGGGCCCATTTGTGCTGAGGCGTCTCGTGGCTAATCACACCTAACCTCTGGAACTTCCAAAGGGTCCTTCACACCCTTGCTGCAACTCAAGAAGTTCCCCGACATACCCGTCTCCACTCGAGAGGAAGCACGAGAGTTCCGCCAATATCCAGAGGAGACCCGTTTCCGCCTCCTAGCTCGAGAGGAGGGATCCTTTCCCTGCGTGGTGGGGAAAGAATTTCCCGCGTTCCCGTCGCATCTCAAGAGAAGGCGCTCTCCACAGGAAAGGCGAGAGGAACTCCAGGATCGTGCCACCATTCCCAGAGTCCCCCAGATGTCTCAGTCCATTCCAGGGAAACCTGTTTTCCCTGCACTGCCTCGACTTTCAAGCCGAGGATCGACTTACACCACTGTGGCACGTGGGACAGCCCTGTGGGAAACGCTCGTGGGAAAGCCTCGTGGGAAAGCCTCGTGGGAAAGCCTCGTGGGAAAGCCTCGTGGGAAACCCTCAAGCGAAAGCCACAGATAACTTGTTCCATGCGAAGGGAAGCGTGACACTTCTGCTATAGCTCGGGAGGAAAGCGCACGTGCATGCCCCCACTCGCGACGAGGACTGACTCCCCTGGGGAGACTCCAGAAGTACCCCAGGATCCATGTCGGCACGGGAGAGGAATCCTCAGGTTCCAGCACCGACTCCGCACAAGGTCTTATGCCCCGGCATCGACGGGTGCGGAATCCCGGGAGGCCCCCGAGCAACTCGCATGGGGACTGGCCTTTCCTGAGGCCACCAGAGCGGGTCCCGGATGTCCCCGTCGTAAGTCGAGAGCACCTGCCGCAACTCGAGAAAATACAGGAGGTTCTCCCCTCTAGGCGAGATGAGGCCCATTTCCGCTCAGGCGTCTCTAGGCTAATCACACCTAAAATCTGGAACTTCCAAAGGGTCCTTCACACCCTTGCTGCAACTCATGAAGTTCCCCGACATACCCGTCTCCACTCGAGAGGAAGCACGAGAGTCCCGCCCACATCCAGAGGAGCCCCGTTTCCGACTCCTAGCTCGAGAGGAGGGATCCTTTCCCTGCGTGGTGGGGAAAGAATTCCCGGCGTTCCCGTCGCATCTCAAGAGGAGGCGCTCTCCACAGGAAAGGCGAGAGGAACTCCAGGGTCGTGCCACCATTCCCAGAGTCCCCCAGATGTCTCAGTCCATTCCAGGGAAACCTGTTTTCATTGCACTGCCTCTACTTTCAAGCCGAGGATCGACTCACACCACGGTGACACGTGGGACAGCCCTGTGGGAAAGCCTCGGGGGAAAGCCACAGATCCCTTGATCCACGGGAAGGCAAGCGCGACTCTGCTGCTACAGCTCGGGAGGAAAGCGCACGTGCATCCCCCCATCGAGACGAGGACTGACTCCCCTGGGGAGACTCCAGAGGTACCCCAAGATCCATGTCAGCACTGGAGAGGAATCCTCAGGTTGCCACACCGACTGCACACAAGATCTTAGGCCCTGGCATCGACGGGAGAGGAATCCAGAGAGGTCCCTGAGGAAATCGCTTGGGGACTGGCCTTTCCTGAGGCCACCAGAGCGTGTCCCTGAGGTCCCCGTCGAAAGTCAAGAGCACCTGCTGCAACTCGAGAAAATCCAGGAGGTTCTCCCCTCCAGGCGAGATGAGGCCCATTTCCGCTGAGGCGTCTCGAGGCCAATCACACCTAACCTCTGGAACTTCCAAAGGGTCCTTCACAACCATGCTGCAACTCAAGAAGTTCCCCGACATAACCGTCTCCACTCGAGAGGAAGCACGAGAGTCCCGCCCACATCCAGAGGAGCCCCGTTTCCGCCTCCTAGCTCGAGAGGAGGGATCCTTTCCCTGCATGATCGGGGAAAGAATTCCCGGCGTTTCCGTCTCATCTCAAGAGGAGGCGCTCTCCACAGGAAAGGCGAGAGGAATTCCAGAGGTCGTGCCACCATTCCCTGAGTCCCCCAGATATCTCAGTCCATTCCAGGGAAACCTGCTTTCCCTGCACTGCCTCGACTTGCAAGCCGAGGATCGACTCACACCACGGTGGCTCGTGGGACAGCCCTGTCGGAAAGCCTCGTGGGAAAGCCTCGAGGGAAAGCCACAGATCCCTTGATCCACGCGAAGGGAAGCACGACACTGCTGGCTACAGCTCCGGGAGGAAAGCGCACGTGCATGCCCCGAATCGAGACGAGGACTGACTCCCCTGGGGAGACTCCAGAAGTACCCCAAGATCCATGGCAGCAATTGAGAGGAATCCTCAGGTTCCGACACCGACTCCACACAAGATCTTAGGCCCGGCATTGATGGGAGGAATCCCGAGAGGCCTACGAGCAATTCGATGGGACGATGGGAGCTGGCCTTCCTGAGTCACCAGAAAA
>NW_017192808.1:0-21210 GCF_001704415.2 Capra hircus
GGCATGTGTTTAGTAATGATGAAGCACTACCAGTTCTAAAAATATATAATTGTCATGTTTTAATCTGTATTCATACAGGCATTCAAATAGTCTTCCATGTCTTTTTAAATAACACCTTTTTTAATGTTTCACTTCTGTATTGCTTTACATATCTCATACATATGTGCCTTGTGGTTGTCGCTGTTTGGAAGGATACAGTACTCTTTGTGGGAGGGATCTGTTCTGTTTTTCAGTGAAATAAACCCACATTCTTGATAATTGTGTCATAAACTAGATGAGTTGAATGAAATATCTTTTTCATTCTCTCTCACTCTCTTTCAAACTCAAACTCCTGAGGCCAAAGAGGGTTTTTCACAGACTTAATATTTGTTTTTAAAGTGTTGCATTATTATGTGAGAGGAGTTATAGGTTGCATTGTATCATCAAAAAGATATATTCAAGTCCTAAACCCTTCAGTTCAATTCATTCACTCAGTCATGTCTGACTCTTTGTGACCCCATGGACTGCAGCACGCCAGGCTTCCCTGTCCAGAGCTTATCCAACCATCTTCATGCCTCTGTCATCCTCTTCTCCTCCCACCTTCAATCTTCCCAGCATCTGGGTCTTTTCAAATCAGCCAGTTCTTTGGCATCAGGTGGCCAACTATTGGAGTTTCAGCTTCAGCATCAGTCCTTCCATTGAATATTCAGGACTGATTTCCTTTCAGATGGACTGGTTGAATCTCCTTGCTGTCCAAGGGACTCCAAGAATCTTCTCCAACACCACAGTTCAAAAAGCAACAGTTCTTTGGTGCTCAGCTTTCTTATAGTCCAACTCTCTCTCACATCCATACATGACTACTGGAAAAACCAAAGCTTTGACTAGATGGACATTTGTTTGGCAAAAGTAATGTCTCTGCTTTTTCATATGCTGTCTAGATTGGTCATAACTTTTCTTCCAAGGGGCAAGTGTCTTTTAATTTCATGGCTGCAGTCACCATCTGCAGTGATTTTGGAGCCCAAAAAAGTAAAGTCTGTCACTGTTTCCATTGTTTCTCCCCATCTATTTGCCATGAAGTGATGGGACCAGATGGCATGATTTTAGTTTTCTGAATGTTGAGCTTTAAGCCAACTTTTCACTCTCCTCTTTTACCTTCATCAAGAGGTTCTCTAGTTCTTCTTTGCTTTCTGCCATAATGGTGGTGTTATCTGCATATCTGATATTTCTCCCGGCAATCTTGATTCCAGCTTGTGCTTCATCCAGCCCAGCATTTCTCATGATATACTCCTGCATATAAGTTAAATAAGCAGGGTGACAATATCAGCCTTGACTTACTTCTTTCCCAATTTGGAACCAGTCTGTTGTTGTCCCATGTCCAGTTCTAACTGTTGCTTCTTGACCTGCATACAGATTTCTCAGGAGGGCAGGTCAAGCAGTCTTGTATTCCGACCTCTTTAAGAATTTTCCACTGTTTGTTGTGATCCACACAGTCAAAGGCATTGGCATAGTCAATAAAGCAGAAGTAGATGTTTTTCTGGAACTCTCTTGCTTTATCAATGATCCAACAGATGGCAATTTGATCTCTGCTTCCTCTGCCTTTTCTAATTCCAGCTTGAACATCTGGAAGTTCACAATTCATGTATTGCTGAAGCCTGGCTTGGAGAACTTTGAGCATTACTTTGCTAGTGTGTGAGATGAATGCCGTTGTGTGGTAGTTTGGACATTCTTTGGCATTGCCTTTCTTTGAGATTGGAATGAAGATTGACCATTCCCATTTCTGTGGTCACTGTTGAATTTTCCGGATTTGCTGGCATATTGAGTGCAGCACTTTCATAGCATCATCTTTTAGGATTTGAAATAGCTCAACTGGAATTCCCATCACCTCCACTAGCTTTGTTCATAGCGATGCTTCCTAAGGCCCACTTGACTTCGCATTCCAGGATGTCTGATTCTAGGTGGGTGATCACACCATCATGGTTATCTGGGTCATGAAGATCTTTTTTGTATATTTGTTCTGCGTATTCTTGCCACCTCTAGTTAATATCTTCTGCTTCTGTTAGGTCCATACCACTTCTGTCCTTTATTGTGCCCATCTTTGCATGAAATGTTCCCTTGTTATCTCTAATTTTCTTGGAGAGATCTCTAGTATTTCTATTTCTATTGTTTTCTTCTATTTCTTTGCTTTGATCACTGAGGAAAGCTTTGTTATCTCTCCTTGCTATTCTTTGGAACTCTTCATTCAAATGGGTATATCTTTCCTTTTCGCCTTTGCCTTTTTCATCTTTTATTTTCCCAGCTATTTGTAAGACCTCTTTGGACAACCATTTTGCCTTTCTGCATTTCTTTTTCTTGGGGATGGTCTTGATCCTTGCCTCTTGTACAATGTCATGAACCTCTGTCCACAGTTCTTCAGGCACTCTGTCTATCAGATCTAATCCCTTGAGTCTATTTCTCAGTTCTATAATCGTACGGGATTTGATTTAGGTCATATCTGAGTGGTCTACTGATTTTCCCTACTTTCTTCAATGTAAGTCTGAATTTGGCAGTAAGGAGTTCATGATCTGAACCACAGTCAGCTCCTGGTCTTGTTTTTGCTGACTGTTTAGAGCTTCTCCATCTTTGGCTGCAAAGAATATAATCAATCTGATTTCGGTATTAACCATCTTTTGTTGCCCATGTGTAGAGTCTTCTCTTGTGTTGTTGGAAGAGAGTGTTTGCTATGACCAGTGTGTTCTCTGGGCAAAACTCTGTTAGCCTTTGACCTGCTTCATTTTGTACTCCAAGGCCAAATTCCTGTTGCTCCAGGTGTTTCTTAACTTCCTACTTTTGCATTCCAGTCCCCTATAATGAAAAGGACATACATCTTTTTTTTTTTTTTTTTTTTTTAATGTTAGTTCTAGAAGGTCTTGTAGATCTTCATGGAACTGTCCAACTTTAGCTTCTTCAGCATTCCTGGTCAGGGCATAGACTTGGATTACTCTGATATTGAATGGTTTGCCTTGGAAATGAACAGAGATCATTCTGTCGTTTTTGAGATTGCATCCAAGTACTGCATTTCAGACTCTTTTGTTGACTATGATGGCTACTCCACTTCTTCTATGGGATTCTTGCCCACAGTAGTAGATATAAAGGTCATCTGAGTTAAATTCACCCATTCCAGTCCATTTTAGTTGGCTGATTCTTAAAATGTCGCTGTTAACTCTTGCCATCTCCTGTTTGACCACTTCCAATTTGCCTTGATTCATGGACCTATCATTCCAGGTTCCTATGTAATATTGCTCTTTATAGCATCGGACTTTACTTCCATCACCAGTCACATCCACAACTGGGTGTTGTTTTTGCTTTGGCTCCATCTTATCACTCTTACTGGAGATATTTCTCCACTGTTCTCCAGTAGCATATTGGGTACCTGCCAACCTGGGGAGTTCATCTTTCATTGTCCCCTCTTTTTGCCTTTTCATAATGTTTGTGGGGTTCTCAAGGCAAGAAACTGAAGTGGTTTGCCATTCCCTTCTCCACTGGACCACGTTTTGTCAGAACTCTCCACCATTACCAATCCGCTTTGTATGGCTCTACAAGGCACAGCTCGTAGTTTCATGGAGTTAGACAAGGCTGTGGTCCATGTGATCAAATAGTTTAGTTTTCTGTGATTGTGGTTTTCATTTTGTCTGCCCTCTGATGGAGAAGGATAAGAGGCTTATGGAAGCTTCCTAATGAGAGAGACTGACTGAGGGAGAAACTGGGTCTTGTTCTGATGGGCAGGGCCATGCTCAGTAAATCTTTAATCCAATTTTCTGTTGATGGGTGGGGCTGTGTTCCCTCCTATTGTTTGATCTGAGCACAAACTATGGTAGAGGTGAGTGAAGATAATGGTAACCCCTTCAAAAGGTCCCATGCAGGCACTGATACATTCAGTGCCCCCAACCCTGCAGCAGGCCACTGCCGAGCCACACCTCTGCCGGAGACTCCTGGACACTCACAGGCAAGTCTGGGTGAGTCTCTTGTGGGGTCATTGCTCCTTTCTCCTAACCCCTAGTACTTCACAATTGTGACTTACTTGGACAGAGCATCATAGTATTAAATTGAGGTCATCTTGGAGTAAAGTGAAACCTTAATCCAATATGTCTGGTGTCCCTGTAAGAAGAGACACAGGGAAAGACAGCCATGCAACAATTGAAGCTGAGATTCCAGTGATGAATTTACAAGCCAAGGAAATGTAAAGATTGCTGATAAAAACCAAAAGCTACAAGAAGTAAGGAAGAATTCTCCCCTCTAGCTTTTCAGAGAAAGCATGACTAACCCAACTAGTACCTTGATTTCAGAATTTAGCTTCCAGAATGGCAGAACAATATTTTTGCTGTTGTTTTAAGATACATAGTTTTTAGTACTCCATCACAACCAACCTAGGAAATGAATATAGGTGCATTAAAGTATAGGAGTAATAGGCTTTCTTTTGGAGCCCCATAAATCTGGATTAAAATCTCAACTCCATCATGTCCTCTCATAATGTTTCTTTCCTTATCTGTATAATGAGAACTCCTCCCCACTGGAACCTTCCTCAGACATTCACCAGAAGATAGTACCAACACACAGCCAATGCTAACATGCTCACCACATGCCCTGGTGTCTTGACTAGACCTAGATTGGCAACCAAAGCTTATGGTGGTGGCTTAACAGAATTCTAGCCTCTTTTAAAGTGTGTTCATGAGTAGCTGAAAAAAACAGTAGCTGAAGTGAAAGTGGAGATAAGTATGTTTTCCATTTGCTTATGATTTTCCAAGACAGTGAGGTATGACATTATTCTGCCTAGGAATCTTATTCTTTAAGGATTGTGAGTTTGGAATCTCTTACCTTGTGACTGTATCAGTTCATTTTAGTTGCTCAGTTGTGTCCAACTCTTTGCAACCCCATGGACTGCACGCCAGGCTTCCCTGTCCATCACCAACCCCCGGAGCCTACTCAAACTCATGTCCAAAGTATCTTTCAAATCCAAACCAAGACACTTGCTTGTGATGTATACCGTGAACCTGTGGAGACTGTGGTGCTGAATATCTGGAATCAGTTCTGCTAGGTAGTTGTAAAGTGCATGGCATTTCATCCATAGATGACCTGTGACCTAGACATCAGCAAACCACCCAGAAACTCGAGGAAAACATTTGTTCTCTCTATAGATTTTAAATGTTGAAATGGCAAAGAGCCCACTTTACATTGGCTGGGTGGGTGTTTATTCCAGGAAATCAATGAGGTTACGTTTCCATAGGTCAACTTCATATACAGAAGAATAACTACAGTATTCATATTTTATTTTGTCTATGTGTTTTATTTTTCTTCCACTCTCCAGTTAGTATAAAATGTGCTTTGTTAGTAGAAAATCACTTATCTTCAAAGTTTTTTATTATCTTACTGTGTATACTTGAAGCAAACTCTACAACAGACAGTAAGTCGTAAGGAGAATTAAATATCTTTTGTATAACAAACTTAGAAAAGAAGATATTTTAGGAACAAGGAATATTTTTTATATAGATAAAGCTGAACTGTAGGGGGAATAGCAGAAATGAGGCCAGTTCACACAAAGTAAGACCCTGACCTGTGTCCCAAATATCATAGAAACACCATCTGATTCCATAAAATAATCTATTATTAGTACAAAGGAGAAAAATATTTACCCCTCCCAAAGGCCAAAAAGTAGATAGAAAACAAAGTTATGTTAAAAGGATCTACAGAAGACAAAATTGCACTTAGATTTTATGTTAGTAATGGACACTCATAGGTATTTTTACAGCCTATGATTATTTGATAATTGAAAGTATTGCTGAATGTAAGATAATAGTGAGATGCATGGTTTGCAAAGAGAATGGAAGAACCAAGTTAATAAGGTGACAGTGAAGGTTAATAAATTATTATTCTGGATTTTAGATAATTGGCATCATTTGGGAGCAGGAAAAAAGAGAATGAAGCTGGAGAGATGAACTAGTGTAGTAAAACACTTTAACAAATGATCCATTTAATACCAATTATCATGCTATTTTGCCATCACTACTAGCTTTTGTTAAGTATCTTGATATCCTTTGGGAAAATGTGTCATACAAATGACAAAATGAGATTAATTATAATAAATTCAAAACAAAACACTTTGGAAACCAAGCCCCCATTTCTAAAGCTTATTTTAAATAAACCTAGTGATTTGTGGTTCATAGTTAGACAAACTTTGGCAAAGCATCACATTTCTGTAAAAGCCTGCTTCTTCTTTGCTCTTTTAATATTACTTGACCAACATTTACATGTTTACTTATTTTTAACATGCAACCGTCAACCCTCCCCAAAATAGTTGATTTTAGAATGCTACTCACAGTGATCCCTTAACCATGAATACTGATAACATAAATTTTGTTCCAATATTTTGCTCATAGCTACATACACATTTAAATGCATAGTGAAAATCCTAGCTCTTGGGTTATCCCTTCTCTCTGCAAAGACAAGAGAATTTAAAATATTTAAAATATAGGACACCATTATTGAATCTTTCCTTTTACGATCACCAAAATTAAGCTTAAATGCCCTTGTATTTTCAACTGAATTCACCTACATTTTTCAGTGAATTGGACCTCAGCTTTCCACCCTGGTAGAGAAGAACAATTGGAAAGTTTATAACACACTCTTATCAGCAGGCACAAGGCTGCTGATAGGAACTGGGCACAGGCCAACAATCTGTTTCTCCACTTCAACCAAGAGTTGAGACAGCAAATCACTATTATTTTTGGAATAACAATGGAAGTTCTAAATTGTCAGTTTATCCCTTGAACATACAACTCCTGCTTTTAAGACTTGGAGAAGCTGCTTTTCAAGAGACATCAGGAAAGGAAACTGGAAATCTCATCAGAGAAAGAGGTTTGTAAAAATTGTATTCTACCCCTACTTTTTTTTTTAATTTATTTATTTTAATTGGAGTTAATTACTTTACAATACTGCAGTGGTTTTTGTCATGCATTGACATGAATCAACCATGGGTGTACATGTGTACCTACTCTTACTAAATTCTAGGTTTATGGATGGGAGTGTCTGCTGAAATGAAGGAGAAAGTTTTTATTTGAGGTGAACTGTTCTTGGAGCTTTGGACTTCATGGAAAATGAGAGTCCTTGACAACCGCTATAAGCCACTTCCCCACCCTACTCATTGTATAAATATAACTTGGAGTTGCCTCTTCATTACGGAGTGTGAACTATGTTAATTTTCAGTTTATTAGCTGAATTCAGGCTGCCCAAGGCTCTGAACGACTCCATACCCAGGAAAGTTTTGATCAGAGGTGGGAAGGACTGAAACTCTGAACAGTCTGGCATATGGTAGATATTAAATTCATATTTATGAATCATGAAGAGAATGAGAGACCCCAAAACAAAATCTTCAAAGTCCATTACATTGAGTTCCTAGAGGAGGTTCCTGTTCTGTGAAGATGTTTATTGTTTGAAGGGCCTGTAGGCAGCTTGGGTGTTGTCAGTATTGATTTGTTTGATCCGATTCCTTACTTTAAGTTAGAGTCAGGAATTCTTTAAGGACAGAAATTATTGTATACACTTCTATATGATCCCTTGGATTTATAACAATGCTTCATAAATAGTAGTATCTGAATAAAACTTGGAGGATGATTACTATGGCTGGATGTTTGTGTCCCCCAAAAGTCATATGTTGAAATCCTACTGCCCCATGTGATGTTTTTAGAAAGTGGGGTTTGGGGAAGGTACTTGGGTTATGAGGATGACACCCATGAATGGGATTAGTGGTCTGATGGAAGAGAATCCCACAGAGCTCCCTCACCTCTTCTGCCACGTGAGTGTCATATGAACTAACTACTAATGAGATGACTATGAGTTTTTTTTTTTTTAATTCCCTTTCAGGATGATATAGGTAAATTCAGAAAGTCTCAATATTTTCTTCAAACATCCAAATTCTCTCTTTTCAAGCTACAAGAGAAAACTGTGGCCCTGAAAAGGGCCTTAACTGACCATGAAGGCACTTTGATATTAGACTTTCAGCCTCCAAATCTGTGAGGAATAAACCCCCTCTGTTTATAAGCTACCCAGCCTGTGATAATTTGTCCAAGCAGCCAAACAGATTAAGACAGTGATCACAAGAGCTAAAGCTTGCGTGCCTTCTGTTTATCCCAGGCTGATGCTGATGAGGATGCTAATGACCGGGATGACAGTGACTTGGACAAACTGCATAAATAACTGTGATAACAATTAATTATTTTACCATATATATTATAGTTAGTACATGTATATTATAGTTAGTATATATATGTATAGTTTCTATATATAATATATATTTTACCTTATAGTTATAATTAGTATATATAGTTTTGTATATATGTATATAAACAGTTAAGTTTATCAAAACTAACCCTTCATCCTGTGAGAAATGTTTAAGATGAGAATAATTTGGATAGAAATTGTATCTCATCCACCCAAGCCAGTACCATATGAACTAACTACTAATGAGATGACGATGAGTTGTTTTTTTTTTTTAATTCCCTTTCAGGATGATATAGGTAAATTCAGAAAGTCTCAATATTTTCTTCAAACATCCAAATTCTCTCTTTTCAAGCTACATTGCTATAGTGTTTCAGTGACGTCCCAGTGGTAACAGAGCACCATTATTCTGCCTCTGTATATCTTATCTTTCTCTCTAAAAATTTTATTAAAAAACATAACTGACATAAGAGTTCTAAGAAGGAATAAAAACTAATAAAAAGAACAAAGGGATAAATTAATTAAAATGATGCATTACCGAGGTCCAGCCCCAGTGGATCCAGGGTGATTCGAAGGTGGGGACGGAGTCGGCGTCTCTGGAAATGACTTGTTTAATTACAGATAGAAAGGGATTAGAAGATTAGCGGAGAAAAAGAGGCTGAATAACTTGGTTCACATGGGATACCAATCACCACCTACGCAGGCCACAGGCGTCTTTCCGTTCTCCAGAAGGAGAGGTGGCACTGAGGCCCCCCCGGTCCGATCTTAGAAGCCCAGGCAAAATTAGTAGGCTTGGTGGGTACCCATGTACCAGATGGGAATTCGGCCAGAAAATAGTAGGAGAGAAAAAAGGGGGCTGAATAACTTGGTTTACATGGGATACCAATAAAATTCCAAGACAAGGAATTTGCACCATCTACGTTGGGCCACCGGTGCCACTTGAATATCGGAAGGTGCCCCTCCTTGGGCTCCTTCTCGCGTGGTCTTGAAAACCGGGGCGAATAAGTAGACTTGGAGGGCACCCACGCTCCAGATGGGAATTCAGCCCGAAAAATGGGGAGCAGAAAACGACATGAGGGAATCAGTCTTTCCGGAAAACTGATCCGATTTCTTTATTTTGGGGTTTGCTTATATACCTCTTGTTACACATAGGGATGAATACAGAGTCACGTGGGAGTCGGCGGTCCTGACCTTTATCAAAATCAGGTGCTTCACATAAATGCATAAAAAAGGTCTTAGGGATATTACATCATCTTCTGGCCATGAGTGAGACCTGCTAACATTTTATGATCCTTTCTTTCTGATAACCAAAAAACTTATTTTTTCCAAGGGTGTTTTTTCTTAAACCAGGCACCACACTCCAAATAAAGTTACATTCCTATAGGGTGAGGGTATAGTGAGTTACAATCAAGAAAGGAATTTATTGAACCCAAGGTTAACATGATTAGTCTTAAAGGTTAATACTTATTTCTCCTATATGCTTAAAGGTTAATACTTATTTCTCCTATATGTTAGTTATATTCATTATAAGGGTAGGGAATATGGAGATTTAGCAGCAAATATCAGCCCCATAAATGAAAATCCTTTCACCAATGCTCCCCTTAAGATCTATTTAGTCTTAAGATATGATAAAGTTACATTCTTACATAGCAAGGACACAATGTTTTATAACAAAGTACAGTGATCTATTACAAAAGAGAAAATCCATTAACTCAAAAAGTCTAGTATCACTAACATCAAAAACTACTATATTTCCTTTGCTATATTCCAAATACATTGATTAGTATATTCCCAGGTGTCCAAGGATATGGAGGCCTGGCGGCAATCATTGACTCAACAAGAAGAAAAGGTCCTATGCTAATTAAGACTCTCAAAATACTCCAAAACTCTCTGTGCTGTTTACAGTTGAGAGGTAGTAAACAATCATGTGCCTAGAGGCAGCAGTATGGATAATCCTGTCACACAAGCTAGTCTGTCAGCAGAGAGGTTTGACCTGAGACATCTTGTCCCACCCAGAGCAGGGAATTAGCAGCAATTATTGACACAACAAATGAAGAACCCTTCACCAATATAATTCCTAACCAACTATACTAACAATTTCTAACTCCCCAAAAGAATTTGCCTTTAGTAAGTCTAAAACATCTCGTGCCTCTCAGGTTGGGAGGCTGTAAACAATCACATGTGGCCGGACAAACCTATACAGGTGGGCTAGATAACCTTCAGAGGAGTCGGCAAGCTGAAACACTCTTGTCACGCCCAAGAATTTTTATTGCCTTGGAGCTGCACGTTTACTCCTTCTCCGAGAGAAACAGTTATGGGGGAGAGCCCCCCGTAAAGTCAGAGGTGTAGGTGAGAGCATAAAACAGACTCTGGTTTTGGGGTTAGATGCTCGGGAACAGGGGGTTTCCTGAGGCTTGATCACGCCTTTGCGTATGCCAAGCCTCCTTCCTCATGACCTTTGCCACGGGCGGAATTCCTCACGCTGGCCCCCGGCAATGCATATATGTAGTGAAGGGTAATCTCCCTTTAAAAGAATTCTTCTGAATTAAGTTTATCAAAACTAGCTTCCTCACTTTAACATGAAGGTTTGGATATAACACATGTTAGTCTGGCCACTCCATTACAGGAATGACTTTCAAATATGCAGCAGATGGTAATCAAAATTGACTGGAGGCTCTTGAAGATATATGTTATGATTAACCAGACGTGGACTGCACAACTTAGAAATGAAGGAATGTTGGGGACTCTTGAAGAGGAATTATATGATAATTTGGAGTGTTACGGTCAGGTGGCAACATAAGCCACTGCCAGAACAGCATGGAAAGTGACAAGATGTGTGGTTGGGATGATAGAAGTTGTTACCAAAGTCAAGAGTGAATGACATTTGCTGACTTCTTACGTTAACCCTCTGACATATTATCATAAGTGTAAAATACTGCAGTATCTCAGTGTGTACTTCTGACAGCTCCCAGACATTCACATGCGGAACGGGCATTTGTAGCTTCTGAGTGTGTGTGTGTGTGTGTGTGTGTGTGTGTGTGTATGTGTTGGTCAGGGACAGACATACACTGAACTCCACCCCCATGCCATATGGTTGCCAAAATGTCCTCATGGGGATCAGGATGTGAATTAATGACAGGTGTCAATCACTCAGTCTTACAGAGCCTAGGAACAATGATCCTTTGGTAGTTTTCTATGTAATTATTCTCCCTACACTAAATGTCCAGCAGGGTTCAGAGGAGTAAACAGGGTGGACACTGGAGAAAAGAAAATAAGGGAAACATCTTCATTAACATCAGTCATGCCTCCAAATCCTGAAATTTCAATGTGGGACTTATGAAACATAAATATATTTGATATTTTTAAGTTTATTTATTGATAATTGAGCTCAATTGCAGCTCAACCTCGCTACAGATCATGGAGAAAATTTTTGGCAATTTGCTTCCATGCTGTTTTTTGAGATGTCAAAACTGTCTCAATTCTAATCCCTCCATTAGTTGATTTATTTCTTTTTTCCAAAGTGGACTGTTATGAAAACATTGCTGGAGTCTAACATTCAGTTAGTTCAGTTCAGTTGCTCAGTCGTGTCTGAGTCTTTGTGACCCCATAGACCGCAGCACACCAGGCTTCCCTGTCCATCACCAGCTCCCGGAACTACCTCAAACTCATATCCATTGAGTCGGTGATGCCATCCAACCATCTCATCCTCTGTCGTCCCCCTCTCCTCCTGCCTTCAATCTTTCCCAGAACCAGGGTCTTTTCCAATGAGTCAGTTCTTCCCATCAGGTAGCCAAAGTATTGGGGTTTCAGCTTCAAATCAGTCCTTCCAATGAATATTCAGGACTGATTTCCTTTAGGATGGACTGATTGGATCTCCTTGCAGTCCAAGGGTCTCCCAAGAGTCTTCTCCAACACCACAGTTCAAAAGCAACAGTTCTTTGGTGCTCAACTTTTTTTATAGTCCACCATTCTCATCCATTCCTGACTACTAGAAAAACCATAGCTTTGACTAGATGGACCTTTGTTGACAAAGTAATGTCTTTGCTTTTTAATATGCTATCTAGGTTGGTCATTACTTTTCTTCCAAGGAGCAAGTGTTTTTTAATTTCATGGTTGCAGTCACCATCTGCAGTGATTTTGGAGCCCAAGAAAACCAGGTCTGTCACTGTTTCCATTGTTTCTCCATCTATCTACCATGGAGTGATGGGACCAGATGACATGAACTTAGTTTTTTGAATGTTAAGTTTTAAGCCAGCTCTTTCACTCTCCTCTTTCACTTTAATCAAGAGATGCTTTACTTCCTCTTCACTTTCTGCCATAAGGGTTGTGTCATCTGCATATCTGAGGTCATCGATATTTCTCCCAACAATCTTGATTCCAGCTTGTGCTTCATCCAGAACAGGATTTCGCATAATGTACTCTGCATATAATTTAAATAAGCAGTGACAATATACAGCCTTGACATACTCCTTTCCCAATTAGGAACAAGTCTGTTGTTCCATGTCTGGTTCTATATGTTGCTTCTTGAACTGCATAAACAGATTCCTCAGCAGGCAGGTCAGGAGGTTTGGTATTCCCATCTCTTGAAGAATTTTTCGCAGTTTGTTGTGATCCACACAGTCAAAGGCTTTGGTGTAGTCAATAAAGCAGAAGCAAATGTTTCTCTGTAACTCTCTTGCTTTTTTGATGATCCAACAGATGTTGGCAATTTGATCTCCGGTTCCTCTGCCTTTTCTAAATTTAGCTTAAACATCTGGAAGTTCACGGTTCACGTGCTGTTGAAGCCTGGCTTGGAGAATTTTGAGCATTACTTTGCTAGTGTGTGAGATGAGTGCAGTTGTGTGGTAGTCTGAACATTCTTTGGCATTGCCCTTCTTTGGGATTGGAATGAAAGCTGACCTTTTCCAGTCCTGTGGTCACTGTTGAGTTTTCCAGATTTCCTGTCATATTGAGTGCAGCACTTTCATAGCATCATCTTTTAGCATTTGAAATTGCTCAACTGGAATTCCATTACCTCCACTAGCTTTGTTCATAGTGATGCTTCCTAAGGCCCACTTGACTTCACATTGTAGGATGTATGGCACTAGGTGGGTGATCACACCTCGTGGTTATCTGGGTCATGAAGATCTTTTTTGTAAGGTTCTCCTGTGTATTTTTGCCACCTCTTCTTAATATCTTCTGCTTCTGTTAGGTCCATACCATTTCTGTCCTTTATTGTGCCTATCTTTGCGTGCAATGTTCCCTTGTTATCTCTAATTTTCTTGAAGATATCTCTAGTCTTCCCCATTCTATTGTTTTCCTGTATTTCTTTGCACTGATCACTGAGGAAGACTTTCTTATCTTTCCTTGCTATTCATTGGATCTCTGCATTCAAATGGGTATCTTTCCTTTTCTTCTTTGCCTTTAGCTTCTCTTCTTTTCTCAGCTATTTGTTGCTTAGGGTCTAACCTTGAGCTTCATGAATACACATAGGACAAAAAATCACTGACACATCCAGGTGTACTGAGTGTCATGCACTGTTCTGAATGCTTTGCAGTTCTTAACTCATTTAATTCTCACACTGAGATTCCCTGGTGACTCAGTTGGTAAAGAATCCGACTGTAGCACCTGCAGTGCAGGAGACCTGGGTTTGATCCCTGGGTGGGGAAGATCCCCTGGAGGAGGGCATAGCAACCCACTCCCAGTATGCTTGCCTAGAGAATCTTCATGGACAGAGGACCCTTGCAGGCTGCAATCCATGGGGTCACAAAGAGTCTGACACAACTGAGCGACTAAGCATATCACAGCACAATCCTCACACCAGTCCTATGAAAGAAGTATTGATGTTTTTATCCCCATTTCACAGATTCTGAAACTGGAGGCAGAAAGAAGCTTTTAAGTTGCAGAGCTAGATTTAACCAAGTCAAAATGTCTCCTACACTGAAGGATTTTAACTACTATGCTTCCCTTCAACTCCCCTATCAGTTTGCACTTGCCCCAAGAGGAACACCAGCCACAAAGTCCCTGAAATCAATGTTCTTTACTGTTGTGGTTGGATTTATAGAACTTATAGTGGGTAACAAAGCTTTTTGCAGGATTGTGTTTAAGAATAAGGGGAAAGAGGACACAGTGCTATAAAGACACATCCTGAACAAGGCTGGTCCCAAGTCATTCTCAACTACTGAGGAAATTTTTTCAGCTCAAAAGTATACATTTAATTGAGCAAATTATTTCTTCTGTTAAATGTTTTTCATCTAAAAGGACCTGATTAGATCATTTCTATGACCATCTATAACTCTTGTATTCAAATGAACATAGCATTTTAAAGTGGAATTAATTATAATATTATTAATCTTTATCTAAGCCTTGGCTACCATGTGATTTCCTCAGAGATGGTATCCGGAATACTTTATATAAAGCAGGTACCATTCCCTTCCTTTCCTTTTCTACAGCAAAACCTCATTGTTTTCATCATACCAGTCTTCACTGATAGTAGATATGTGTTTATTTCTTTGGTTTATTATCTGTTTCACCCACTGGACTGTATATCTTTGAGGATAGAGACTTGGAATACTTATATATACCATTTTAGACTTGACATCTGTCACAAAATATTGTATATGCTGGACATGAACAAATTATTTCCCTCATTTTTCAGTATGGCCATGGAAGGAATTGTGCCACTCTACTGTAGTTTTTTAGATGATACAATTCAGTTTGTTATTAGGGAATACTACTTTACTTATTAAGAATTTTTATAGGCAATAGCTTCATAAGAGCCATAGTAATAGCTAAGCTATTCTTTAGCCTTCAAATTATCTGCTATTATAAATCTTAAAAGAAATTGTAAGTAAGTTCATTTTTTTGCTTTGTCTTTTTGACTCTAAGATACTGTTTCAAAAATCTATTACTTTACTCTTGCCTATGTGGTAGATTGCAAAGAAATGGCTTTCACAGTTCTTTACAACTCTTCCCCAAAGAGGCAGAATCTGCTTCCTCACTCCTTGTATATAGAGAGGCCTTCTGATTGTATTCTTGCCTGGTGAATCCCATGGATGGAGGAGCCTGGTGGGCTACAGTCCATGGGGTCGCAAAGAGTCAGACACAACTGAGCGACTTCACTTCACTTCACTTCTTCTGATTGTTTTAACTAACAGAAACAGGCAATAGTGAGATTGTGCCATTTCTACACTCAGACCTAAGTTTTGCAGTTTCCTTTCTTGTTGCTCTTGGAAAAAATGCCATGATGTGAATAAGTTCATGTTAACTGATCCAAATGATGGCCAGACATCTAATAGGCATGTGAGTGTGGCCCAGGACTCATCATCTACAGACAGGTATATGAACTAACCTAGTCAAGATCGGGAACTTTTGACTAGACCAGAAGAACCGCCGACTAGAATTTTGAGCTAAATGAGTAATGGGGTGGTATTTTAAATGACTATTTTGGGATGTTTGGAGGCTAATAAATAAACTCAAATCCAACAACATTCTGAAAGCTCGCACTGATATTTTGGGCATCATTTATCTCCATTGAAATAGGGCAAGAACTCTACACTATTTTTAATTCTTGGAACTATGTTCTGTAGATTTTCTTTCCTTTATCTTTATCAGATTTGATGTGAGGTCAGAGGACTTTCTCTAGAAGTCAGATCTTTCCCACACTTCTAAAATACATTTTAAATGTGTAACAGAATCCAACTTGTGGTAATTATATATTTTATTTAAAAAAATCTTTTAAAAAGTTTGAAAAAATCCCTCAAGTTTCAATTCACATAGATAATTTTTGTGGCATCCCATTTTGTATCATTATAGCTGTTTTAGTTTTTCACTTGTATTTGCTAAATTTGTTTAGATTTAGTATGCTTGAAACCCACTCCAGTGTTCTTACCTGGAGAATCCCAGGGACGGAGGAGCCTGGTGGGCTGCCGTCTATGGGGTCGCATAGAGTTGGACACGACTGAAAAGACTTTGCAGCAGCAGCGGCAGCAGTATGCTTGAAGTCACATGAAATGACACCTAAGTAAAAGACTGACCTTGATTGGTGTCAGATTCTCTAAACCCAGATATCAGCAAGCTATTTCCTCTTATATCATTCACTTCAACCTCCCATGAATAAAAGTGCACCATAAACTTTTGTTTACCCTTTGGACAGAGACCCTTCCTAAGTGAAATACTTTACAAAGTACTAAGTCTAAGACCCTAGTAGATAAAAGAAAAAGATGAGAAGAACTAAAAAAAAAAAGTGAGAAGAACTTGAAAAACAATAACCAAAATAAATAAATTAGGGGACGAATTGAGAGAGTGGGCACTGATGTATATAGACTGCTGCTGCTGCTAAGCTGCCTCAGTCGTGTCCGACTCTGTGCGACCCCATAGACGGCAGCCCACCAGGCTCCCCCATCCCTGGGATTCTCCAGGCAAGAACACTGGAGTGGGTTAGCATTCCCTTCTCCAATGCATGAAAGTGAAAAGTGAAAGGGAAGTTGCTCAGTCGTGTCCGACTCTTAGCGACCCATGAACTGCAGCCTACCAGGCTCCTCCGTCCATGGGATTTTCCAGGCAAGAGTACTGGAGTGGGGTGCCATTGCCTTCTCCAATATACAGACTACCATGTGACAAATAGATAGCTAATGGGAACCTGCTGTATATCATAGGAAGGTCAGCTCAGTGCTTTGATGACCTAGAGGGGTGGGATGGGGCAGGGATGGGAGAAGGAGACTCAAGAGGGAAAGGATGTATGTATACATACAGCTGATCCACTTTGTTGTAGAGCAGAAACTATCACAACATTGTAAACCAATTATGTTCCAATTAAAAACATTAATTTTTTACAAACCCATAGAATATATAACAAAAAAATTGAATGAATAAATGAATGGTTCTGCAAGAATAAGTAAGACTAACTCTGAAGCCTTTCTCCTCTAGTCCATGGTACTTCTCCAGAAGTGGTTATTTTGTCCACATTATAGCCTGAGTTGGGCACTCAGGTGCACCCATAATGTCACCTGCATTACATAATATTTTAAATGCAGGTCTCAGCAGGCTCACAGCTTTTCACATTCTCTGACAGATACTCACGTTGACACTAGGCTGCATGATAAACCCCAAGAAACTGACAGGAATTCTATTAATACCTGGATACAGAATTCATAAGGGAACACAGTAGGTCAAGAAGAGATTCCTAAAGTAAGAAACTTTGCCCAAGAATAGACTCAGTCAGTTTGATTTGGTCAAATCAGAGGGAAGAGTTTGAAAGAAGCAGCAAAAAGGTTGAATAAGAAAGACTAGCACAGGCATTTTTGAGAATTTGGCTGAAGAAGGAATAAACTTAAAGAGGTAAATAGTGTTTCTATCTAAGTCTTAAGAGATGAATATCATTAAGGGAGGAGAAAGGAGAAGATAGATGAAGCCAGAGACCATGATAGGAGGGGGTGAGTAGCAGACAAGAGAAAATATATAATTGTTGGCTGAATATGATTTGGCTGGAAATGTGTTTAGAACCTGAACGTTTTTCACTTCCTGCTAATGATACACAATATTTATTTATTTTCCTTTCAATCTGGATGTGTTCCTTTGCAGTCAGTGTAATGGATAACTCCCTTACATCATAAGGCTGTCATGGCATAAGGTAATAAATATAATTGAATATGGAAAATATGAACTGCTAAAGGAATATTATAATAATCATGGCAAAAGTAAGTGTATATATGAATACTTCAACTCTAAAAATCAAGAGCCAGAGCAGTTGGATTCCATGAAAGAAAGGGGAAAGAAACCAACAAAAAAATAATCCAGCACAGTAACCACTGTCCAAGTGACCTGTGACCAGGTTTCTGAGCGGGATTCTCAGCTCTCAGTGAGGAAGGCCCTGCCATGGGTAGTGTGCTTGGGTCCTGACTATGATGTTTTTATGTTGCTGGGTTTCATGAGGTCTTCTCTCTAGACGTCTATCACAAACAGAGTTTAGATGCTCTAGGCATCTTTTACTTTGGTTGTTGTGCTTCTCTCATAAAGATGAACCTGGAAAAAGGAAAAGCTGTCTGCCTATGGCTATAGTTAATATTTTTGATGCTATATCTGATGACAACTTATTTTTTATTGTAAACTCTTGGGAGTGGAGAAGCGTATAATGGGGCTTGGTGGTAAGTATAGCCTTTCTTACTGTCTCTGACATTGCTTTCAAGTTTGTTGTAATTATCCTGATTTTAAACAAATACATATTAGACAAAGACAAGCTTAGTGAAGGCCACTCAATAGGCAAATTGAGATAGATGCATGACCTACACTATAATTTCAATATTATGTGTAGGTCCTAAGTTGTTAGATGGGACCTTACACCCTAAGAAGCCTTTGGTATGAAGTCATTAGATGGTGTCATGGCCAGATTTTAGGGTGTGGTATCCTTACTTTCTTAAGGATTTCTCCGAGTCCAGGAACTTTTCACATTTTAAGTTAACTCATCGTTGACCTTGAAGTTTATTGATGAGCATTATGGAAGAACGTGTAATGATCTAAAAATTGAATGCAGAGGTAATCACATAGCTGTGTTGTGCTCAGTCACTTCAGTCGTGTCTGACTCTGCAACTTATGGACTGTAGCCTGCCAGGCTCCTCTGTCCATGGGATTCTCCAGGCAAGAATATTGGAGTGGGTTGCTGTGCCTGGCATCAGGGTCTTCCCAACTCTGGAATTGAACCCATATCTTCTGCATCTCCTGCATTGCAGGCAGGTTCTTTACCCAGTGAGCCACCTGGGAAGCCAATCACATCTAGACCCAAATGCAATTCAAATAAACATATATTTGATATCATTTATATAAAATTTAGGCTTCCCTGATGGCTTAGAGAGTAAAGAATCTGCCTACAATGCAGGAGACCAAGGTTTGATCCCTGGGTTGGGAAGATCCCCTCAAGAACGGAATGGCAAACCCACTCCAGTATTCTTGCCTGGAGAATCCCATGGACAGTGGAGCCTGTAGGGTTACAGTCCGTGAGGGACAAAAAGAATCAGACACAACTGAGCGACTAACACTTTCACTTGCTTTCATATAAAATTTTAAAAATTGTAATTGTGTTTTCATCTTCATATGTACAGAAACGGGCATACTACTTCGAACACTACTATCTGTTTGTCTTCATGTTGTACATATGCTTCAAATTACTTATTCTTTCCAACATTCTCCGCCATTCCCATAGCACATACTTCCAATCAACATATACTATCATAGGTATTGTATTTTTTTTCCTTCAAATACATACACATTTTTCTGGGTTCCACAGGTAAAGTGAAATGATACACTATTTTTCTGTGTATGACTTCATACCGCTAGAGAGTAGAACAATGTTTGCCAGGGGGCTTAGAACTAAGGTGAGATGTTGGTTAAAGCATACAAACTTCCAGTTATGATTCTTGTAAATTCTGCAGAACAGCGTGGTGATTATAATTACAAATTCTATACTGTGTACTTGAAATTTGCTAAGGAAGTGCATCTGAAGTGTTCTTACACTATTGGGTGGGGAAAACGGTAACTACTGAGGTGACGAATGTGTTAATTAGCTTGATCGCGGTAATCATTTCACAAGGTATACATGTATTAAGCAGAAGGCAATGGCACCCCACTCCAGTACTCTTGCCTGGAAAATCCCATGGACGGAGGAGCCTGGTGGGCTGCCGTCTATGGGGTCGCTAAGAGTCGAAAATGACTGAGCAACTTCACTTTCACTTTTCACTTTCATGCATTGGAGAAGGAAATGGCAACCCACTCCAGTGTTCTTGCCTGGAGAATCCCAGGGATGGGGGAGCCTGGTGGCTGCCCTCTATGGGGTCACACAGAGTCAGACACGACTGAATCGACTTAGCAGCAGCAGCATATATGTATTAAATCATGTACTCCTTAAGAATTCAGGCTGTACAACATAAATATATATAATTTGTGTCAACCATCCCTCAGTGAGTTGGGAAATTTTTTAAAAATAAAAAACTCCCCAAATAGGTTCATTTCTTAAAAGAAAACTTAAATATGTCCCGCCTGTCTTTAGTCTTCTTACATAGTACCTGAGTGCTACATGTATGGTTTCTACAAGGTTTTCCTTGTTTTATCCATATTATACTTTTTTTCATGCACAATAGAGTAAGTAGCAAGTTTGTACAGTAAGAAAATTGTGCCTTCTAAGCACTTGCCACCCTTTTTCTTTGCTCTTTTCCAACACCTTCCTTCTTTTCCTATGTCCTTTCATTCTTTCTAGGCTTCTTAAAGTAGTAAGAAAACTATTCAATTTAGCAAATATTATTTTAAAGCCATATTTTCAAATAGATCACAAATACTTCAAGGCCAATTAATCTAATTCATTGCTTCCAGCAAGATGAAAACTTTAAAAGAGGGTGAAATGACTCTATAATTCAGAATTTGACATTAAAACAAACAGAAAAGTAACCATTTTATTCAGATAATCTTCTTAACCTCACAAGACTATCATTCTTAATATCTTAGGTACCATTCCCAAGTCTCCTAGTGTTTTCTCATGTGATTTTCTCTTCTTAGAATAACCTTACCTTTCATTCTTATTGGTTGAAAGCCCAATAAAACTTTACTTACAAAAACAGATGGTCAGCCTATGGACCATAATTTGCAGTATTTGTCTTGACTACTAAATTATTTGACTTTCCTTAAATTTTATGCTCAAGGAGAATGCCTGCATCATTTCATCTAGTCCTGGCCCTGTGATTTATCCTTTAAAATCTCCTATATTAAATCTTACCTAATACCTCAGGTAGGATCAGTTCTTTTTCTCCTAAAATTGCAAATGTTTGGCCATAGTTTTATAACCATGTTTATCACATTACAGAATAATTATACCAAAAAGAAAAAAAAAAAACCTTGTCTTCCTATATTTGTGTGACCCCAAATAAAGCACATTCCTTTAGACCACATTTTGAGCTAACCATATTTGCTGGATGAATAAATTAATGAATGATAAAATCAAAATGAAAAAAAGTCTCTAAG
>NW_017192809.1:0-10102 GCF_001704415.2 Capra hircus
ACAGTTGTTCTCCTTATAAACTTTTCTATGGCGAGACCCCCTCCCACAGTGAGGCACACGGTGCTTAGACAGATTTGCCACATAGTAAGCCGGTGGGGATTTCACAGCCAGCATGGTAAACAATTTAGGTAAGCGTATATTAAACACATGTAACTTAAGTTTGCTATAAAAATAACGAATATCATTCCCCCTTGAGCGAGATCAGAATTCATTGAATTTGTGTGCGCTACAGTGAATCAGGGTGTGGCCCAATTGGACTGGACAACACATATTCCTTGGCCTAGACATCGACAACGGTCCTTATACTTTGTTTTAGCCACAAATTCTGAAAGAGATGGCAATACCAGACCACCTAACCTGCCTCTTGAGAATCTGCGCACGCTTTGAACGGTCAGGAAGCAACAGTTAGAGCAGGACATGGAACACACCAACAGACTGGTTCCAAAAAGGAAAAGGTGTATGTCAAGGCTGTATATTGTCACCTGCTGTTATTTAACTTCTATGCAGAGTACATCATGAAAAATGCTGGGATGGAAGATACATAGCTGGAATCAAGATTGCCGGTAGAAATATCAATCAACTTAGATATGCAGATGACACCACCATTATGGCAGAAGGTGAAGAGGAACGGGTATGTCGGGGAACTTCTGAGTGCAGCAAGGGTGTGAAGGACCCTTTGGAAGTTCCAGAGGTTAGGTGTGGTTAGTCTCGAGATGCCTCAGCGGAAATGGGCCTCATGTCGCCTGGAATGGAGAGGCTCCTGGATATTCCGAGTTTCAGCAGGTGCTCTCGAGTTACGACGGGGATTCAGGGACCCGCTCTGGCGGCCGCAGGAAAGGCAGTTATCATGCGTGTTGCTAGGGGCCTCTCGTGATTCCTCCCGTCGATGCTGGGGCCTAAGACCTTGTGTGGAGTCGGGGCCAGGAAGCTGAGGATTCCTCTCCCAGTGCTGACATGGATTTTGGGGTACTTCTGGAGTCTCCACAAAGGAGTCAGGCCTCGTCTCGAGTGGGGGCATGAGCGTGCCCTTTCCTCCCATGCTGTAGCAGCAGTGTCACGCTTCCCCTTGCGTGGACCAAGGGATCTGTGCTTTCCCTCGAGTCTTTCCCACGAGGCTTTCCCACAGGGCTGTCCCACGTGTCACGGTGGTGTGAGTCGATCCTCGGCGTGAAAGACGAGGCAGTGCAGGGAAAACAGGTTCCCTGTGGAACGGACAGAGATATCTGGGGAGTCTTTGAATGGTGGCAAGACCCTGCAGTTCCTCTCCCCTTTCCTTTGGAGAGCGCCTCCTCTTGAGATGCGATGGGAATGCGGGAATTCTTTCCGGACCAAGCAGGGAAAGGATCCGTGCCTCTCCGAGCTACGAGCCGGAAACGGAGCTCCTCTGGATGTGGCCGGGACCCTCGTGCTTCCTCTTGAGTGGAGACGGGTATGTCGGGGAACTTCTTGAGTTGCAGCATGGCTGTGAAAGACTCTTTGGAAGTTCCAGCGGTCAAGTGTGATTAGCCTCGAGACACCCTCAGTGGAAACGGGCCTCATCTCGCCTGCAGGGGAGAACCTCCTGGATTTACCGAGTTTGCGGCAGGTGCTCTTGACTTACGACGGGGACCTCATGGACCCGCTCTGGTGACCTCAGGAAAGGCCAGTCCCCATGCGAGTTGCTAGAGGGCCTGTCGCTGTTCCTTTCCCGTCGATGCCAGGGCCCTAAGACCTTGTGTGGAGTCGGGGCCGGAACCTGAGGATTCCTCTCCAGGGCTGACATGCATCTTGGGTACTTCTGGAGTCTCCCCAGGGGAGTCAGTCCTCGTCTCGAGTGGGGGCATGCACGTGCGCTTTCCTCCCGAGCTGTAGCAGCAGTGTCACGCTTCCCGTCGCGTGGATAAAGGGATCTGTGGCTTTCCCTCGAGGCTGTCCCATGAGGCTTTCCCACAGGGCTCTCCCACGTGCCACCGTGGTGTGAGCCGATCCTCGGCATGAAAGTCGAAGCAGTGCAGGGAAAACAGGATCCTCTGGAATGGACGGAGACATCTGGGGGCACTTGGAATGGTGGCACGACCCATGAGTTCCTCTCGCCTTTCCTGTGCAGCGCGCCTCCTCTTGAGATGCGTCGGAAACGTTGGGAATTCTTTCCCGAGGAAGCAGGGAAGGATCCCTCATCTCGAGATTGGAGGCGGAAACGGAGCTCCTCTGGAGGAGGCCGGACCCTCGTGCTTCCTCTGGAGTGGAGACGGGTATATCGGGGAACCTCCTGAGTTGTAGCAAGGGTGTGTAGGACCCTTTGGAAGTTCCAGAGTTTAGGTGTGATTACTCTCGAGACGCCGCAGAGAAAATGGGCCTCATCTCGACTGGAGCAGAGAACCTCCTGGATTTTCTCCAGTTGCGGCAGGTGCTCTCAACATACGACCGTGACCTCAGGGACAGTGTAGCAGATGTGTCACGCTTCCCTTCGCAGGGATCAAGGGATCTGTGGCTTTCCCACGAGGCTTTCCCAAGGGCTGTCCCACGTGCCACCATGGTGTGAGTGGATCCTCGGCGTGAAAGTCGAGGCATTGCGGGAAAAACAGGTTCCTCTGAAATGGACTAAGATATCTGGGGGACTCTTGGAATGGTGGCACGACCCTGGAGTTCCTCTCGCCTTTCCTATTGAGAGCCCTTGCTCTTGAGAGGCCACAGGAACGCTGAAAAATCTTTCTTGACTAAGAAGGATAGGATCCCTCATCTCGAGGTACCAGGCGGAAACGGGGTTCCTCTGGATGTGGGCGGGACCCTCGTGCTTCCTCTCGAGTGGAGACGGGTATGTCGGGGAACTTCTTGAGTTGCAGCAAGGACCCTTTTGAATTTCCAGAGTTTAGGTGTGATGAGCCTCCAGACGCCTCAGAGGAAATGGGCCTCATCTCGCCTGGAGCGGAGAACCTCCTGGATTTTCTAGAGTTGAGCAGGGTCTCTCGAGTTACGACGGGGACCTCAGGGACCCGCTCTGGTTGACCTCAGGAAAGGCCAGTGCCCATGGGAGTTGCAAGGGGGCCTTTCGGGATTCCTCTCCCGTCGATGTCGGGGCCTAAGACCTTGTGTGGAGTCTGGGCTGGAACCTGAGGATTCCTCTCCAGTGCTGACATGGATCTTGGGGTACTTCTGGAGTCTCTCCTGGGGAGTCAGTGCTCATCTCGTGTGGGGGCATGCACGTGAGCTTTCCTCACGAACTGTAGCAGCAGTGTCACACTTCCCGTCGCGGGGATCAAGGGATCTGTGGCTTTCGCTCGAGGCTTTCCGACGAGGCTTTCCCACAGGGCTGTCCCTCGTGGGACATGCCATGGTGGAGTGAGTGGATCCTCGGCGTGAAAGTAGAGGCAGTGCAGGGAAAACAAGTTCCTCTGGAATGGACTGAGACATCTGGGGGTCCCTTGGAATTGTGGCACGACTCTGGGGTTTCTCTCGCCTTTCCTATTGAGAGCGCCTCTTCTTGAGATGCGACGGGAAAGCCGGGAATTCTTTCCAGACGAAGCAGGAAAAGAATCCCTAATCTCAAGCTACGAGGTGGAAACCAGGCTCCTCTGGATGTGGGCGGGACACTCGTGCTTCCTCTCGAGTGGAGACTGGTATGTCGGGGAATTTCTTGAGTTGCAGCAAGTGTGTGAAGGACCCTTTGGAAGTTCCAGAGGTTAGGTGTGATTAGCCTCGGAGACGCCTCAACGGAAATGGGCCTCATCTCGCCTGGAGGGGAGAACCTCCTGGATGTTCTCGAGTTGCTGCAGGTGCTCTCGACTTAAGACGGGGACCTCAGGGACCCGCTCAGGTGGCCTCAGGAAAGGCCAGTCCCCAGGCGAGTAGCTCTTTGGCCTCTAGGGATTCCTCTCGCTTCGATGCCAGGGCCTAAGACCTTGTGTGGAGTCGGTGCTGGAACCTGAGGATTCCTCTCCAGTGCTGACATGGATCTTGGGGTACTTCTGGAGTCTCCCCAGGGGAGTCAGTCCTCGTCTCGAGTGGGGGCCTGCACGTGAGCTTTCCTCTCGAGCTGTAGCAGCAGTGTCACGCTGGCTTAAGACCTTGTGTGGCGTCGGTGCCGGAACCTGAGAATTCCTCTCCAGTGCTGACATGGATCTTGGGGTACTTCTGAGTCTCCCCAGGGGAGTCAGTCCTCGTCTCGAGTGGGGACCTGCACGTGCGCTTTCCTCTCGAGCTCTAGTAGCAGTGTCACGCTTCCCTTCGCTTGGATCAAGTGATCTGTGGCTTTCCCTCGAGGCTTTCCCACGAGGCTTTCCCACGGGGCTTTCCCACGAGTCGTTTCCCACAGGGCTGTCCCACGTGCCACCGTGGTCTGAGTCGATCCTCGGCTTGAAAGTCGAGGCAGTGCAGGGAAGACAGGTTTCCGTGGATTGGACTGTGACGTCTGGGGGACTCTGGGAATGGTGGCACGACCCTGGAGTTCCTCTCGCCTTTCCTGTGTTCAGCGCCTCCTCTTGAGATGCGACAGGAAGGCCGCGAATTCTTTCCCGATCACGCAGGGAAAGGATCCCTCCTCTCGAGCTAGGAGGCGGAAACGGGGCTCCTCTGGATGTGGCCGGGACTCGCGTGCCTCCTCCCGAGTGGATACGGGTATGTCGGGGAACTACTTGAGTTGCAGCAAGGGTGTGAAGGACCCTTTGGAAGTTCCAGAGGTTAGATGTGATTAGCCTCGAGACGCCTCAGCGGAAATGGGCCTCATCTCACCTGGAGGGCAGAATTTCCTGGATTTTCTCGAGGTGCGGCAGGTGCTCTCGACTTACGACGGGGACATAAGGGACCCGCTCTGGTGGCCTCAGTAAAGGCCAGTCCCCATGCGAGTTGCTCGAGGGCCTCTCGGGATTCCTCTCCGTTCGATGCCGGGGCCTAAGACATTGTGTGGAGTCGGTGCCGGAACCTGAGGATTTCTCTCCAGTGCTGACATGGATCTTGGGGTACTTCCGGAATCTCCCCAGGGGAGTCAGTCCTCGTCTCGAGTGGGGGCATGCAGGTGCGCTTTCCTCCCGAGCTATAGCAGCAGTGTCACGCTTCACTTCACGTGGATTAAGGGATCTGTGGCTTTCCCTCGAGGCTTCCCCACGAGGCTTTCCCACGAGGCATTTCCCACAGTGCTGTCCCACGTGCCACCGTGGTGTGTGTCGATCCTCGGCTTTAAAGTCGAGGCAGTGCAGGGAAAACAGGTTTCCCTGGAATGGACTGAGACATCTGGGGGACTCTGGGAATGGAGGCTCAACCCTGGAGTTCCTCTCGCCTTTCCTGTGGAGAGCGCCTCCTCTTGAGATGCGACGGGAACGCCGGAAATTCTGTCCCGACCACGCAGTGAAAGGATCCCTCCTCTCGAGCTAGGGGGCGGAAACAGAGCTCCTCTGGATGTGGGCGGGACTCGCGTGCTTCCTCTCGAGATGAGACGGGTATGTCGGGGATTTTCTTGAGTTGCACCAAGGGTGTGAAGGACCCGTTGGAAGATCCAGAGGTTAGGTGTGATTAGCCTCGAGACGCCTCAGCGGAAATGAGCCTCATCTCGCCTGGAGGGGAGAACCTCCTGGATTTTCTCGAGTTGCGGCAGGTGCTCTCGACTTACGACGGGGACCTCAGGGACCCGCTCTGGTGGTCTCAGGAAAGGCCAGTCCCCATGCGAGTTGCTCGGGGGCCTCTCGGGTTTCCTCTCCCGTCGATGCTGGGGCCTAAGACCTTGTGTGGAGTCAGTGCCGGAACCTGAGGATTCCTCTCCAGTGCTGACATGGATCTTGGGGTACTTCTGGAGTCTCCCCAGGGGAGTCAGTCCTCGTCTCGAGTGGGGGCATGCACGTGCGCTTTCCTCCCGAGCTGTAGCCAGCAGTGTCGTGCTTCCCTTCGTGTGTATCAAGGGATCTGTGGCTTTCCCTCGAGGCTTTCCCACGAGGCTTTCCCACGAGGCTTTCCCACAGGGCTGTCCCACGTGCCACCGTGGTGTGTGTCAATCCTCGGCTTGAAAGTCGAGGCAGTGCAGGGAAAACAGGTTTCCCTGGAATGGACTGAGACATCTGGGGGACTCTGGGAATGGTGGCACGACCCTGGAGTTCCTCTCGCCTTTCCTGTGGAGAGCGCCTGCTCTTGAGATGCGACGGGAACGCCGGGAATTCTTTCCCGAGAACGTAGGGAAAGGATCCCTCCTCTCGAGCTAGGAGGTGGACACGGGGCTCCTCTGGATGTGAGCAGAACTCTCGTGCTTCCTCTCGAGTGGAGACGGGTATGTCGGGGAACTTCTTGAGTTGCAGCAAGGTTGTGAAGGATCCTTTGGAAGTTCCAGATGTTAGATGTGATTAGCCTCGAGATGCCTCAGCCCAAATGAGCATCATCTCGCCTGGAGGGGAGAATCTCCTGGATTTTCTCGAGTTGCGGCAGGTGCTCTCGACTTACGACGGGGACCTCAGTTACCCGCTCTGGTGGTCCCAGGAAAAGCCAGTCTCCATGCGAGTTGCTCGGGGGCCTCTCGGGATTCCTCTCCCTTCGATGCCGGGGCCTAAGATCTTGTGTGGAGTGGGTGCTGGAACCTGAGTATTCCTCTCCGGTGGTGACATGGATGTTTGGGTACTTCTGGAGTCTCCGCAGGGGAGTCAGTCCTCGTCTCGAGTGGGGGCATGCACGTGCTCTTTCCTCCCAAGCTCTAGCAGCAGTGTCACGCTTCCCTTCGCGTGGATCAAGGGATCTGTGGCTTTCCCTCGAGGCTTTCCCAAGAGGCTTTCCCACGTGGCTTTCCCACAGGGCTGTCCCACGTGCCACCGTGGTGTGAGTCGATCCTCGGCTTGAAAATCGAGGCAGTGCAGGGAAAAGAGGTTTCCCTGGAATGGACTGAGACATCTGGGGGACTCTGGGAATGGTGGCACGACCCTGGAGTTCCTCTCGCCTTTCCTGTGGAGAGCACCTCCTCTTGAGATGCGACCGAACTCCGGGAATTCTTTCCCGAACACGCAGGGAAAGGATCCCTCCTCTCGAGCTGGGAGGCAGAAACGGGGCTCCTCTGGATGTGGGCAGAACTCTAGTGTTTCCTCTCGAGTGGAGACGGGTATGTCGGGGAACTTCTTGAGTTGCAGCAAGGGTGTGAAGGACCCTTTGGAAGTTCCAGAGTTTAGATGTGATTAGCCTTGAGACGCCTCAGGGGAAATGGGCCTCATCTCGCTTGGAGGGGAGAACCTCCTGGATTTTGTCGAGTTGCGGCAGGTGCTCTCGACTTACAACAGGGACTTCAGGGACCCTCTCTGGTGGCCTCAGGAAAGGCCAGTCCCCATGCCAGTTGCTCGGAGGGCTCTCGGGATTCCTCTCCCGTCGATGCCGGGGCCTAAGACCTTGTGTGGTGTCGGTGCCGGAACGTGAGAATTCCTGTCCAGTGCTGACTTGGATCTTGGGGTACTTCTGGAGTCTACCCAGGGGAGTCAGTCGTCGTCTCGAGTGGGGGCATGCACGTGCGCTTTCCTTCCGAGCTGTAGCAGCAGTGTCACGCTTCCCTTCACCTGGATCAAGGGATCTGTGGCTTTCCCTCGAGGCTTTCCCACGAGGCTTTCCCACGGGGCTTTCCCACGAGTCTTTCCCACAGGGCTGTCCCTCGTGCCACCGTGGTGTGAGTCGATCCTAGGCTTGAAAGTCGAGGCAGTGCAGGGAAGACAGGTTTCCCTGGATTGGACTGTGACATCTGGGGGACTCTGGGAATGGTGGCACGACCCTGGAGTTCCTCTCGCCTTTCCTGTGTTCAGCGCCTCCTCTTGAGATGCGACAGGAAGGCCGCGAATTCTTTCCCGATCACGCAGGGAAAGGATCCCTCCTCTCGAGCTAGGAGGCGGAAACGGGGCTTCTCTGGATGTGGCCGGGACTCGCGTGCCTCCTCCCGAGTGGAGACGGGTATGTCGGGGAACTTCTTGAGTTGCAGCAAGTGTGTGAAGGACTCTTTGGAAGTTCCAGAGGTTAGATGTGATTAGCCTCGAGACGCCTCAGCGGAAATGGGCCTCATCTCGCCTGGAGGGGAGAACCTCCTGGATATTCTCGAGTTGTGGCAGGTGCTCTCGACTTACGACAGGGACCTCAGGGACCAGCTATGGTGGTCTCAGGAAAGGCCAGTCCACATGCGAGCTGCTCGGGGGCCTCTCGGGATTCCTCTCCCGTCGATGCCAGGGCCTAAGATCTTGTGTGGAATCGGTGCCGTAACCTGAGCATTCCTCTCCAGTGCTGACATGGATCTTGGGGTTTTTCTGGAGTCTGCCCAAGGGAGTCAGTCCTCGACTCGAGAGACGGCATGCACGTGAGCTTTCCTCCCGAGCTGTAGCAGCAGTGTCGCGCTTTCCTTCGCGTGGATAAAGGGATCTGTGGCTTTCCCTCGAGGCTTTCCCACAGGGCTGTCCCACGTGCCACTGTGGTGTGACTAGATCCGCAGCTTGAAAGTCGAGGCAGTGCAGGGAAAACAGGTTTCCCTGGAATGGACTGAGATATCTGGGGGACTCTGGGAATGGTGGCACGACCCTGGAATTCCTCTCGCCTTTCCTGTGGAGAGCGCCTCCTCTTGAGATGCGACGGAACACTGGGAATACTATCCCGAGCACTCAGGGGAAGGATTCGTCCTCTCGAGCTAGGAGGCGGAAACGGGGCTCCTCTGGATGTGGGCGGGACTCTCGTGCTTCCTCTCGAGTGGAGACGAGTTTGTCGGGGAACTTCTTGAGTTGCAGCAAGGGTGTGAAGGACCCTTTCGAAGTTCCAGGGGTTAAGTGTGATTAGCCTCCATGCCTAATCGGGAAATGGGCCTCACCTCGCCTGGAGGGGAGAACCTCCTGGATTTTCTCGAGTTGCGGCAGGTGCTCTCGAATTACTACCGGGACCTCAGGTACCCGCTCTGGTGGCCTCAGGAAAGGCCAGTCCCCATGCGAGTTGCTCGGGTGCCTCTCGGGATTCCTCTCCCGTCGATGCCGGGGCCTAAGACCTTGTGTGGAGTCGGGGCCAAAACCTGAGGATTCCTCTCCAGTGCTGACATGGATCTTGGGGTACTTCTGGAGTCTGCCCAAAGGAGTTAGTCCTCGTCTCGAGTGGGGGCATGCACGTGCGCTTTCCTCCCGAGCTGTAGCAGCAGTGTCGCGCTTCCCTTCGCCTGGGATAAAGGGATCTGTGGCTCTCCCGCGAGGCTTTCCCACTAGGCTTTCCCACCGATGCTTTCCCACAGGGGTCTCCCACGTGCCACCGTGGTGTGAGTCGATCCTCGGCTTGAAAGTCGAGGCAGTGTAGGGAAAACAGGTTTCTCTGGAATGGACTGAGACATCTGGGGGACTCTGGGAATGGTGGCACGACCCTGGAGTTCCTCTCGCCGTTCCTGTGGAGAGCGCCTCCTCTTGAGATGCGACGGAACACTGGGAATTCTATCCCTAGCACGCAGGGGAAGGATGCCTCCTCTCGAGCTAGGAGGCGGAAACGGGGCTCCTCTGGATGTGGGCGGGACTCTCGTGCTTCCTCTCGAGTGGAGACGGGTATGTCGGGAACTTTTGATTTGCAGCAAGGGTGTGAAGGACCCTTTGGAAGTTCCAGAGGTTAGGTGTGATTAGCCTCGAGACGACTCAACGAATGGGCTCATCTCGCCTGAAGGGAGACCTCCTGGATTTTCTCGAGTTGCGGCAGGTGCTCTCGACTTATGACGGGGACCTCAGGGACCCGCTCTGGTGGCCTCAGGAAAGGCCAGTCCCCATGCGAGTTGCTCGGGGCCTCTCGGGATTCCTCTTCCGTCGATGCCGGGTCTAAGATCTTGTGTGGAGTTGGTGCCGGAACCTGAGGATTCCTCTCCAGTGCTGACATGGATCTTGGGGTATTTCTGGAGTCTCCCCAGAAGAGTCAGTCCTCGTCTCGAGTGGGGGCATGCACGTGCGCTTTCCTCCCGAGCTGTAACAACAGTGTCGCGCTTCCTCTTCGCGTGGATAAAGGGATCTGTGGCTTCCCTCGAGGCTTTCCCACGGAGGCTTTCCACGAGGCTTTCCCACGAGGCTTTCCACAGGGCTGTCCCACGTGCCACCGTGGTGTGAGTCGACCCACGGCTTGAAAGTCGAAACAGTGCAGAGAAAACAGTTTTCCTTGAGGGACTTAGACCTCTGGAGGA
>NW_017192810.1:0-10100 GCF_001704415.2 Capra hircus
CCTTCGCGTGGATCAAGGGATCTGTGGATTTCCTCCAGCTTTCCCACGAGGCTTTCCCACGATGGCTTTCCCACAGGCTGTCCCAAGTGCCACCGTGGTGGGAGTCGATCCTCGGCGTCAAAAGCCGAGGCATTGCAGGGAAAACAGGTTCCTCTGGAATGAAATGAGGCATCTGAGGGCCTCTTGGAATGGTGACACGACCCTGGAATTCCTCTCGCATTTCCTGTGGAGGAGTGCCTCCTCTTGAGATGCGATGGGAATGCCGGAAATTCTTTCCCGGAACAAGCAGGGAAAGGATCCCTCATGTCCAGCTGCGAGGCGGAAACGGGGCTCCTCTGGAAGCGGGCGGGACCCTCGTGCTTCCTCTCGAGTGGAGACGGGTATGTCGGAGAACTTCTTGACTTGCAACTAGGGTTGTGAAGGACACTTTCGACATTCCAGAGGTTAGTTGTTCTTAGCCTCGAGACGCCTGAGCGGAAATGGGCCTCATCTCGCCTGGAGGGGAACCTCTTGGATTTTCTCGAGTTGCGGCAGGTGCTCTCGAGTTACAACGGAGACCTCAGGGACCCGCTCTGTGACCTCAGGAAAGGCCAGTCCCCATGCGAGTTGCTACAGGGCCTCTCAGGATTCCTCTCCCTTCGATGCCGGGGCCAAAGACCTTGTGGGAGTCGGGGCCGGAACCTGAGGATTCCTCTCCAGTACTGACATGGATCTTGGCGTAATTCTGGAGTCTCCCAAGGGGCGTCAGTCCTCGTCTCGAGTAGGGGCATGCACGTGCGCTTTCCTCCCGAGCTATAACAGCAGTGTCACGCTTCCCGTCTCGTGGATCAAGGGATCTGTGGTTTCCCTCGAGTCTTTCCCATGGGGCTTTCCCACAGTGCTATTCCACGTGCCACCATTGTGTGAGTCGATCCTCGGCGTTAAAGTCGAAGCAGTGCAGAGAAAACAGGAACCTCCTTCCCACAGTAGGGGGTACACTGTCCACTTGGCGGGTTTCTCCAGGGCACTCGCGCTGGAGGGTTGCCAGTGGAGTTGCGGGCCTCAGGCTCCACATGAGCAAAGCCCCAAATGGCATTAGCTGTCAGTCCAGAGGCTGGCCCCTCAGGTCTCTGGCTGGAGCCTTGGGCTCCAGGCAACTCACAGCCCTCGGGGGTGGCGCTCTGGGACTGCTGTAGGGAAAGGATGCCAAGAGCCCACGGAGGAGTTGGGGAGGGCAGGGGGGAAACGGAGGGCGAGGACAGCGAGGGATCTAGGTGGAGGCGCTGGAGAGAGCGTCCGGTGTCCTGGAATGCCTTGGATGACCCAGCGGGAACAGTCAAGGCCAGGACTTGTGGAATGTGAAAAGGCGGGAAACCCCAGAGCAAGGCAGGCTGGGGAAGGGGGCGTGGGCGGCCAGTTCAAAGGGACCTAGGGGCGTTTCCTAGGTGGTGAGCTCCCTTGGCACTGCTGAGGGCCCCTGATTGATCCACCCTGGGTTGATCCCACCCCCCTCGGCGAGGCAGGGCCACAAACCAAAGCCCCCGAAGTGCCGCCCACCCCGACGAGGATCTTGGCAGTCCGGGCCACAGCCATGCCGGGAAAAGCCCACTCGCTCCACGGGACTCCGTCCAGGGTCTCTGCTTGGAAAGAGGCCAGGGCGGCACCCTCCATCTACCCACCCAAACCCTATTGACGTCAATGGGGGCGGAGCCGCTCCCGCTCTCCAGAGTCCTGAGCTGCTTGGTCCCCGCCGACTCGGCCAGCAGTCTGCAGCGTGCCCTGTGCCTCTCCCACCATGGCTTTGTCCGGCTCCTCCAGCACCTCAAGCGGTACGTTTGCCCTCGGTCCCTGGGGTCGGATCACGTCTCAGGGGATTTGCGTGTGGCCCGGGCAAAGGCTCTCGGCCAACGTGTCGACCCCCCGTCCGAGTACGGTGGGGACCCATCTCCCGGGCCGGGGTTCCTAGGCGTCAGGTGTGCCAAAGTCGGAGGGCGTGGCATCGTTCGTTCATCTTGCTCCTTTGGCACACACATGGCTTCTCCGTTCTCTTTTCTGGGAAGACAGTGTTGTTTCAGGGGGCGCGCTGAGGGGGCGTGGGCCGAGTTGGGAGGTGGTTGGAGCGGGTGCTGTTTTGGGATGAGGCCCTTTATCCTCACATCTTCCTGTGGGAATGGGGAGTCGGGGAGCTCTGTGGCCTTGCTGCCTTCAGTGGTTTCCTCTGCACAGGGCCTAGTGGCTTCTGCCTTCTGTCAGGGTTACCGGGTTTGGGCTTCGCTTTGGGGGCGTTGGCCTTTGCCTTGGCCTGGGCCTTGGCCTTGCCCTTGGCGTTGCCCTTGCCCTTGCCCTTGGACTTGGCTGACCTTGCCTTGCCTTTGCCCTTGAACTTGACCTTGGGACCTTGAACTTGACCTTGACCTTGATCTTGACTTGAACTTGACCTTCACCTTGAACTTGAACTTGACTTGACTTGAACTTGACCTTGACCTTGACCAACAACGGTAGACCTCCAGATTTGCTCAGAGCACCGGAGGTCCTGAGGTAGGGCCCTGTATCTCCCCTTCCCTTTGTGATCATTGCAAAGACATTCCTAGCTGATAGCCCATGAAGAAGCCAGCAGTGGAGTGTGTTTTGACACGACTGGCGCCTTCCTGGCCTCAACTCCACAAGGGCCTTACCTCTCGAAGTAGGCCCCATGTCCCCTTGGGGAGGTGTCATGCCTCTTTTCTCCTCACTGCCAAAGGGTGGAGCAAAAGCTCGCTCTGTCAGAGGTACAAAAACAGCAAATGAATGGATTTTCAACCTCTTGCTAGGCTGCACACTTTCAGGGCCCACTTTACTGAAACAGGTGCTCTGTGGCCCGTGGTTGGGTATGCAGGTTCACAAACAGGGTGAGATCCTGTGCAAGCCAAGAATTTTCCTGAAAGACCTAGGCTCACTAGAGCTCTCCTCCAGAGCAAAGGGGATAGAGGAGATGTATGGAGGAGTCTTTGCCTTTCCCTGTGAGTGTGGGGCTACTCCCTACGGCCCCAAGCTCAGGATAACTGCCTCTAAGAAAGGAATGGCAAGAAGCGCTATTCTTGGAGGTTGGACAGGGAGTTCGCAGCATGTGGGGAAAGAAAGACTTCTTCGGGAAGAAGAGGCAACCACCGCGGGTGTGTTTGCAAGCCTCTATTTGGAAGGAACAGGTTTGCTTATACAACTCAAGACAACCCACTCTGGTGGCTCAGGAAAGGCCAGTCCCCATGCGAGTTCCTTGGGGGCCTCTCGGGATTCCTCTCCCGTCGATGCCGGGGCCTAAGACCTTGTGGAGTCGGTGCCGGAACCTGAGGTTTCCTCTCCAGTGCTGACATGGATCTTGGGGTACATCTGGAGTCTCCCAGGGGAGTCAATCCTCGTCTCGAGTAGGGGCATGCACGTGCGCTTTCCTCCCGAGCTGTAGCAGCAGTGGCACGCTTCCCGTCGAGTGGATCAAGGGATCTGTGGCTTTCCCTCGAGGCTTTCCCACGGTCTTTCCCACAGGGCTGTCCCACGTGCCAACGTGGTGTGAGTCGATCCTCGGCTTGAAAGTCGAGGCAGTGCAGGGAAAACAGGTTTCGCTGAAATGGACTGAGACATCTGGGGGACTCTGAGAATGGTGGCACGACCCTGGGTTCCTCTCGTCTTTCCTGTGGAGAGGGCCTCCTCTTGAGATGCGAGGGAACGCCGGGAATTCTTTCCTTCCACGCAGGGAAAGGATCCCTCCTCTCGAGCTAGGAGGCGGAAACGGGGTCCTGTGGATGTTGGCGGGACTCTTGTGCTTCCTCTCGAGTGGAGACGGGTATGTCGGGGAACTTCTTGAGTTGCAGCAAGGTGTTGAAGGACCCTTTGGAAGTTCCAGAGTTTAGGTGTGATAAGCCTCCAGACGACTCAGCGGAAATGGGCCTCATCTCGCCTGGAGGGGAGACCTCCTGGATTTCTCGAGTTGTGGCAGGTGCTCTTGACTTATGACGGGGACGTCAGGGACCCGCTCTGGTGGCCTCAGGAAAGGCCAGTGCCCATGCGAGTTGTTCGGGGCCCTCTCGGATTCCTCTCCGCGTCGATGCCGGGCCTAAGACCTTGTGTGGAGTCAGTGCCGGAACCTTGAGGTTTGCTCTCCTGTGCTGACATGGATCTTGGGGTACTTCTGGAGTCTCCCCAGGGGAGTCAGTCCTGATCTCGAGTGGGGCATGCACGTGCGCTTTCCTCCCGAGCTGTAGCACCAGTGGCACGCTTCCCGTCGAGTGGATCAAGGGATCTGGGCTTTCCCTCGAGGCTTTCCACGGCTTTTCCACGATCTTTCCCACAGGGCTGTCCCATGAGCCACCGTGGTGTGAGTCGATCCTCGGCTTGAAAGTCGCAGTGCAAGGGAAAACAGGTTTCCCTGGAATGGACTGAGACATATGGGGGGACTCTGGGAATGGTGGCACGACCCTGGAGTTCCTCTCGCCTTTCCTGTGGAGAGCGCCTCCTCTTGAGATGCATTGGGATCGCCGGGAATTCTTTCCCTACCACGCAGGGAAAGGATACCTCCTCTCGAGCTAGGAGGTGGAAACGGGGTCCTTGGATGTGGGCCTGCACTCTCGTGCTTCCTCTCGAGTGGAAACGGGTATGTCGGGGAAATTTTTTGAGTTGCAGCAAGGGTGTGAAGGACCCTTGGAAGGTCGAGAGGTTAAGTGAGATTAGCCTTGAGACATATCAGCGGAAATGGGCCTCATCTCGCCTTGGAGGGGAGAACCTCCTGGATTTTCCCAAGTTGCGGCAGGTGCTCTCGACTTACGACGGGGACGTCAGGGACCCGCTCTGGTGGCCTCAGGAAAGGCCAGTCCCCATGCGAGTTGCTCGGGGGCCTCGCGGGATTCCTCTCCCGTCGATGCCGCGGCCTAAGACCTTGTGTGGAGTCGGTGCCAGAACCTGAGGATTCCTTTCCAGTGCTGACATGGTTCTTGGGGTACTTCTGGAGTCTCACCAGGAAAGTCAGTCCTCGCCTTGAGTAGGGGCATGCACGTGCGCATTCCTCCCGAGCTGTAGTAGCAGTGTCACGCTTCCCTTCGCGTGGATCAAGGGATCTGTGGCTATCCCTCGAGGCTTTCCTACGAGGCTTTCCCACGTGGCTTTCCCACGAGGCTTTCCCACGAGGCTTTAGCACAGGGCTGTCCCATGAGCCACCGTTGGTGTGAGTCGATCCTCGGCTTGAAAGTCGAGGCTGTGCAGGGAAAACAGGTTTCCCTGGAATGGACTGTGACATCTGGGGGACTCTGGGAATGGTGGCACGACCCTGGAGTTCATCTCGCCTTTCCTGTGAAGTGCGCCTCCTCTTGAGATGCTAGGGGAACGCCGGGAATTCTTTACTGACCACGCAGGGAAAGGATCCCTCCTCTCGAGCTAGGGAGGGCGGAAACGGGCCTCCTCTGGATGTGGACCGGACTCTCGTGCTTCCTCTCGAGTGGAGACGGGTATGTCGGGGAACTTCTTGAGTTGCAACAAGGGTGTGAAGGACCTTTTGGAAGTTCCAGAGTTTAGGTGTGATTAGCCTCGATACGGGTCAGCGGAAATGGGCCTCATCTCGCCTGGAGGGGAGAACCTCCTGGATTTTCTCAAGTTGCGGCAGGTGCTCTCGACTTACGACCGGGGACGTCAGGGTCCCCCTCTGGTGGCCTCAGGAAAGGCCAGTCCCCATGCGAGTAGCTCGGGGTCCTCTCGGGATTCCTCTCCCGTCGATGCCGGGGCCTAAGACCTTGTGTGGAGTCGGTGCCGGAAACAGAGGTTTCCTCTCCAGTGCTGACATGGATCTTGGGCTACTTCTAGAGTCTCCCCAGGGGAGTCAGTCCTCGTCTCGAGTGGGGACATGCACGTGCGCTTTCCTCCCGAGCTGTAGCAGAAGTGGCACGCTTCCCGTCGAGTGGATCAAGGGATCTGTGGCTTTCCCTCGAGTCTTTCCCATGAGGCTTTCCCACAGGGCTTTTCCACGTGCCACCATGGTGTGAGTCGATCCTCAGCGTGAAAGTCGAACCAGTGCAGGGAAAACAGGTACCTCCTTCCCCACAGTAGGAGGTACAGTGTCCCCTTGGGCGGGGGTATCTTCCAGGGCACTAACGCTGGGGGTTCCCCGCGGGAAGTGCGGGCCTTAGGCTCCCACGTGAGAAAAGCCCCAAATGGCATTAGCTGCCAGTCCAGACGCTGGCCCTCAGGGCTCTGGCCGGAGCCTTGGGCTCCAGGCAGCTCAAAGCCCTCGGGTGGCGCTCTGGGGACTGCTGTAAGGAAATGACGCCAAGAGCCCACGGAGGAGTTGGGGAGGGGGCAGGGGGAAACGGAGGCGAGGACAGCGAGGGATCTAGGTGGAGGCACTGGAGAGAGCGTCCGGTGTCCCGGAATGCCTCGGAGGAGACAGCGGGGGACAGTCGAGGCCCAGGGGACCTGTGGAATGTGAAAAGGCGGGAAACCCCAGAGCAAGGCAGGCTGGGGAAGGGGGCTGTTGGGTGGCCAATTCAAAGGGACCTAGGGGCGTTTCCTGGGCGGTGAGCTCCCTTGGCACTCCTGAGGGCCCCTGATTGATCCACCCGGGGTTGATCCCTCCCCCCGCTGCGAGGGAGGGCCACAAACCAAAGCCCCCGAACTGCCCGCCACCCCAACGGGGATCTTGGCCGTCCGGGGCACAGTTGTGCCCGGGAAAAGCCACTCGCTCCACGGGACTCCGTCCAGGGTCTCTGCTTGGAAAGAGGCCAGGGGCGGCACCCTCCATCTACCCACCCAAACCCTATTGACGTCAATGGGGGGCGGAGCCGTCTCCTGCTCTCCAGAGCCCTGAGCTGCTGGGTCCCCGCCCACTCAGCCAGCAGTCTGCAGCGTGCCGTGTGCCTCTCCCAACATGGCTTCGTCCAGCTCCTCCAGCACCTCAAGCGGTACATTTGCCCTCGGTCCCTGGGGTCGGATCACGTCTCAGGGGATTTGCGGGTGGCCCCGGGCAAGGCTGTCGGCCAACATGTCGACCCCCCCCTCCCACCCGAGAATGTCGGGGACCCTTCGGCCGGGCCCGGCGTTCCGAGGCGTCAGGTGTGCCCAAGGTCGGAGGGCGTGGTATCGTTCGTTCATCTTGCTCCTTTGGCACACACATGGCTTCTCCCTTCTCTTTTCTGGGAAGACAGTGTTGTTTCAGGGGGCGTGCTGCGGGAGGAGAGGGCCGGGTTTGGGGGTTGGTGGGAGGGGTGCTGTGCTGGGATGAAGCCCTTTATCCTCACATCTTCCTGTGGAATGGGAGTCTGGGATCTCTGTGGCCTTGCTGCCTTCAGTGGCTTTCCTCTGCACAGGGGGCCTAGTGGCTTCTGCCTTCTGTCAGGCGTTACGGGGTTTGGGCTTCGCTTTGGGGGCCTAGGCCTTTGCCTTGGCCTGGGCCTTGGCCTTGCCCTTGGCGTTGCCCTTGCCCTTGCCTTTGGCCGTGGGCTAGGCCTTGCCTTGCCTTGCCCTTGAACTTGAACTTGACCTTGACCTTGACCTTGACCTTGGCCTTGAACTTGAACTTGACCGTGAACTTGAACTGAATGACCTTGAACCTTGAACTTGACCTTGACCTTGACTTGAACTTGAACCTTGACCTTGAACTTGAACTTGGCAATGTGAACTTGACCTTGAAGACTTGAACCTTGACCGTGAACCTTGAACTTGAACTTGCCGTGAACTTGAACTTGAACTTGACCTTGAACTTGAACTTGAACTTGGACCTTGAACTTGAACTTGACCTTGAACTTGACCTTTTGAATTGAATTGACCTTGACCTTGACTTTGAACTTTAACCTGAAATTCACCGTGAACTTGAACTTGAACTTGAACTTGACCTTGACCTTGACCTTGAAACTTGAACCGTGAACTTGACCTTGAACTTAAACTTGCTTGAACTTGCACTGTGAACTTGAACTTGAATTTGACCTTGACCTTGACCTTGAACGCGACCTTGACCTTGACCAACAACGGGAGACCTCGAGATTTGCTCAGAGCACCGGAGGTCCAGAGCAGGGCCCTGTATCTCCCCTTCCCTTTTGTGATCATTGCAAAGACATTCCTAGCTGATAGCGGGAGTGCCCATGAAGAAGCAAGCAGTGGGAGTGTGTTTGACACGACTGTGTGCCTTCCTGGCCTCAACTCCACAAGGGGCCTTTCCTCTCGAAGTAGGCCCCATGTCCCTTGGGGAGGTGTCATGCCTCTTTTCTCCCTCACTGCCAAAGGGTGGAGCCAAGCTCGCTCTGTCAGAGGTACAAAAACAGCAATTGAATGGATTTTCAAGCTCTTGCTAGGCTGCACCCTTTCAGGGCCCACTTTACTGAAAACAGGTGCTCTGTGGCCGGTGGTTGGGTATGCAGGTTGACAAACAGGGGTGAGATCCTGTCCAAGCCAAGAATTTTCCTGAAAGACCTAGGCTCACTAGAGCTCTCCTCCAGAGCAAAGGGGATAGAGGAGATGTATGGAGGAGTCTTTGCCTTTCCCTGTGAGTGTGGGGCTACTCCCTACGGCCCCAAGCTCAGGGATAACTGCCTCTAAGAAAGGAATGGCAAGAAGCGCTATTCTTGGAGGTTGGGACAGGGAGTTCGCCAGCATGTGGGGAAAGAAAGACTTCTTCGGGAAGAAGAGGCAACCACCGGGGTGTGTTTTGCAAGCCTCTATTTGGAAGGAACAGGTTTGCTTATACAACTCAAGACCTCCAGATCTGCTCAGAGGACTGAAGTTCCAGAGACAGGGCCATGTATCTCCCCTTCCCTTTGAGATCCTTGCAAAGACATTCCTAGCAGATCGTGGGAGTGCCCATGAAGAAGCAAGCAGCGGGAGTGTGCTTGACATCACTGGCTGCCTACCTGGGCTCAGCTCCTCAAGGGGCCTTTCTCTCCTGGTAGGCCTATGTCCCCTTTGGGAGAGGGTGGTGCCCTCTTCCCTCCACACTGCCAAAGGGTGGAGGGTGGAGCAAAACTTCGTTCTCTCCGAGGTAAAAAAAAGACAAATTGGATGGATTTTAAGCTCTTGCTATGCTGCACCCCTCCAGGACCCGCTTGAGCAAAACAGTGCCCTGTGGCCCCTAGGTCGGGTATGCAGGTTCACACACCGGGTGTGATCCGTCAAAGCCAAGAATTTTCCTGACAGACCTAGGCTCACTGAAGCTCTCCTCCAGAGGAAAGGGGACAGAAAAGACGTGTGTGTGGAGGTGGCTCTGCCTTTCCAGGTCTCAATCTCAGGGATAACTGCCCCTAAGAAAGGAACTGCTGCTGCTGCTGCTGCTAAGTTGCTTCAGTCGTGTTCGACTCTGTGCGACGCCATAGACGGTAGCCCACTAGGCTCCCCCGTCCCTGGGATTCTCCAGGCAAGGACAGTAAGTGGTTGCCATTGCCTTCTCCAATGCATGAAAGTGAAAATGAAAGTGCAGTCGCTCAGTCGTGTCCGACCCTCAGCGACCCCACGGACTGCAGCCTACCAGGCTTCTCCGTCCATAGGATTTTCTGAAAGGAACTGCAAGAAGCGCTTTTCCAGGAGGCTGGGAAAGGGAGTTCGCAGGATGTGGGAAAGAGAGCCTCCTTCGGGGAAGAATAGGCGGACTTGTTTTGTGTTGCAAACCTATTTGGAAGGAACAGGTTAGCTTATACAAAGGAGACCTCCAGATCTGCTCAGAGGACCGAAGTTGCAGAGGCAGGTCGGGTGTATTTTCCCTTCACTTTGCGATCCTTGCAAAGACATTCCTTGCTGATAGATGATTCAGCAAGGCCTTTGAGACTGTTGTTTTCTTTCCTAGGTTCAAAGATTCCTTCAGTTCCTAATATAGATATCCCTAGAAATTATGTGACATCCGTGAAAATCTGATATGTCCTGGTCAAATGCTGTCAGTTATAATTCCAGTTATCATATTAAAGCATTTCAAGTCGCAGCAGTGACCAGATTACATTGTCAATTTCTATTTAATCAGGTTTTAACCATGTCCTCTATGGTTTCACACTGATGCCTTTGCAGAAATACTGCTACTTCAAGATATATGGAATATACTTTTTTTAAGCTTACGATAATTGTTTGTTTGTTGTTTGTTTGTCTTCTGGTTAAGCTGGCACCAGGATGGAATTTAGTCTCCTCTCTAG
>NW_017192811.1:0-10100 GCF_001704415.2 Capra hircus
TCCGTTTCCCCCATGCCCCCTCCCCAACTCCTCCGTGGGCTCTTGGCATCCTTTCCCTACAGCAGTCCCAGAGTGCACCCCCGAGGGCTTTGAGTTGCCTGGAGCCAAAGGCTCCGGCCAGAGACCTGAGGGGGCCAGCGTCTGGACTGGCAGCTAATGCCATTTGGGGCTTTTCTCACGTGGAGCCTGAGGCCCGCACCTCCGCAGGCAACCCCCAGCGCGAGTGCCCTGGAGATACCCGCCCAAGGGGACAGTGTATCCCCTAACTGTGGGAAGGAGGTTCCTGTTTTCCCTGCACTGGTTCGACTTTCACGCCGAGGATGACTCACACCACCGAGACACGTGGAACAGCCTGTGGGAGAGCCTCGTGGGAAAGACTCGGGGGAAAGTCACAGATCCCTTGGTCCACGCAAGCAGAAGCGTGACACTGCTGCTACAGCATGGGAGGAAAGGGCACGCTCATGCCCCACTCGAGACGAGGCCTGAGTCCCCTGGGGAGACTCCAGAGGTACCCCAAAGATCCATGTCAGCACTGGAAAGGAATCCTCAGGTTCCGGCACGACTGCACACAAGGTCTTAGGGCCCGGCTACGACGGGAGAGGAATTCTGAGAGGCCCCCTAGCCACTCGCATGGGGACTGGCCTTTCCTGAGGCCACCAGAGCGGGTCCCTGAGGTCCCTGTCGTAAGTCGAGGGCACCTGCCGCAACTCGAGAAAATGCAGGAGGTTCTCCCCTCCAGGGGAGATGAGGCCCATTTCCGCTGTGGCGTCTCGAGGCTAATCACACCTAACATCTGGAACTTCCAAAGGGTCCTTCACACCCTTGCTGCAACTCAAGAAGTTCCCCCATACCCGTCTCCACTCGAGAGGAAACACGAGAGTCCACCCACATACAGAGGAGCCCTGTTTCCACCTCCTAGCTCGAGAGGAGGATCCTTTCCCTGCGTGTTCGGTCAAGAATTCCGGCGTTCCCGTCGCATCTCAAGAGGAGGCGCTCTCCACACGAAAGACGAGAGGAACTCCAGGGTCGTGCCACCATTCCCAGAGTCCCCATGTGTCTCAGTCCATTCCAGGGAAACTGTTTTCCCTGCACTGCCTCGACTTTCAAGCCGAGGATCGACTCACACCACTGTAGCACGTGGGACAGCCCTGTGGAAAGCCTCGTGGGAAAGCCTCGAGGGAAAGCCTCGAGGGAAAGCCAGAGATCCCTTGATCCACGCAAAGGGAAGAGTGACACTGCTGCTACAGCTCGGGAGGAAAGCGCACGTGCATGCCCCACTCGAGACGAGGACTGACTCCCTGGGGAGACTCCAGAAGTACCCCAAGAACCATGTCAGCACTGGAGAGGAATCCTCAGGTTATGGCACCGACTCCACACAAGGTCTTAGGCCCCGGGATCGATGGAGAGGAATTCCGAAAGGCCCCGAGCAACTCGCATGGGTACTGGCTTTTCCTGAGGCCACCAGAGCGGGTCCCTGAGGTCCCCGTTCGTAAGTCGAGAGCACCTGCCGCAACTCGAGAAAATCCAGGAGGTTCTCCCCTCCAGGCGAGATGAGGCCCTTTCCCGCTGAGATGTCTCGAGGCTAATCACACCTAACTCTGGAACTTCAAAAGGGTCCTTCACCCCTTGCTGCAACTCAAGAAGTTCCCCGACATACCCGTCTCCACTCGAGAGGAAGCACGAGAGTCCGCCCACATCAGAGCCGTGTTTCCGCCTCTAGCTCGAGAGGAGGGATCCTTTCCCTGCGTGTCGGAAAGATTCCCGGCGTTCCCGTCGCATCTCAAGAGGAGGCGCTCTCACAGGAAAGGCGAGAGGAACTCCAGGGTCGTGCCACCATTCCCAGAGTCCCCCAGATGTCTCAGTCCATTCCAGGGAAACCTGTTTTCCCTGCACTGCCTCGACTTTCAAGCCGAGGATCGACTCACACCACGGTGGCGTGGGACAGCCCTGTGGGAAAGCCTCGTGGGAAAGCCTCGAGGGAAAGCCACAGATCCCTTGATCCACGCGAAGGGAAGCGTGACACTGCTGCTACAGCTCGGGAGGAAAGCGCACGTGCATGCCCCACTCGAGACGAGGACTGACTCCCCTGGGGAGACTCCAGAAGTACCCCAAGATCCATGTCAGCACTGGAGAGGAATCCTCAGGTTCCGGCACCGACTCCACACAAGGTCTTAGGCCCGGCATCGACGGGAGAGGAATCCCGAGAGGCCCCGAGCAACTCGCATGGGGACTGGCCTTTCCTGAGGCCACCAGAGCGGGTCCTGAGGTCCCCGTCGTAAGTCGAGAGCACCTGCCGCAACTCGAGAAAATCCAGGAGGTTCTCCCTCCAGGCGAGATGAGGCCCATTTCCGCTGAGGCGTCTCGAGGCTAATCACACCTAACCTCTGGAACTTCCAAAGGGTCCTTCACACCCTTGCTGCAACTCAAGAAGTTCCCCGACATACCCGTCTCCACTCGAGAGGAAGCACGAGAGTCCCGCCCACATCCAGAGGAGCCCCGTTTCCGCCTCCTAGCTCGAGAGGAGGGATCCTTTCCCTGCGTGGTCGGGAAAGAATTCCCGGCGTTCCCGTCGCATCTCAAGAGGAGGCGCTCTCCACAGGAAAGGCGAGAGGAACTCCAGGGTCGTGCCACCATTCCCAGAGTCCCCAGATGTCTCAGTCCATTCCAGGGAAACCTGTTTTCCCTGCACTGCCTCGACTTTCAAGCCGAGGATCGACTCACACCACGGTGGCACGTGGGACAGCCCTGTGGGAAAGCCTCGTGGAAAGCCACAGATCCCTTGATCCACGCGAAGGGAAGCGTGACACTGCTGCTACAGCTCGGGAGGAAAGCGCACGTGCATGCCCCACTCGAGACGAGGACTGACTCCCCTGGGGAGACTCCAGAAGTACCCCAAGATCCATGTCAGCACTGGAGAGGAATCCTCAGGTTCCGGCACCGACTCCACACAAGGTCTTATGCCGGGGTCCAGCCCCGGTGGATCCAGGGAATTCGAAGGGTGGACGGCGTTGGCGTGGAAAGACTTGTTTATTTATTAATGTAAGATTAGATTAGGAAACTATAGTGTAGTAAGAAGATTAAGTGGAGGAAGAGGGCTGAATAGCTTGGTTTACGCGGAAGGCCAATAAAATTCCAGACAAGGAATTTGCACCACCTACGTTGGGCCACCGGCGCCCGCTTGAATATCTAAGGGTGCCTCGCCTTAAGCTCCCTTTCGTGCGGGTCTTAACAGCCAGGGCAAGTAAGTAGACCTGGCGAGCCTCCGCACTCCAGGTGGAGATTCAGCCTGAAGTTAAAGTAAAGAGCAGAGAGAAGGAAAGGTAGAGAAGAAGAAAGAGAGAGAAAGACACGGGGGAGCCAGAGTCCCAAGAAACCAGGCTGAGAGACTAGTTCGAGAAGCTGGTCCGAGAAACTGGCCCCCGGCCCTGGCCTCCTCCTTTATTGTTCAGAAGGCCTTTTATACTTTTGATAAAACATGGAGATCAATGGATAACACAAAATTATGTAGTGTTCGCAACCCAGATTCTTTCTGTATATCATTTTGTATACAAAAGGTCTCAGGTGATTTACATTATCTTCTGGCCAAGAGGCTTGTTAACACTTTTTGGCTCTCTTCCTTAATGAATGTTAATTTTGTTTCCCCTGAAGTGTTTTTCTTTAATCTGCATCTCCTTAAAGCATTAAAGTTACATCTCTATAGAACAAAGGTGCAGTGGGTTATAACAAAGAAGGTACTTAACTCAAAGATCTAATGTTGCTAATACCAGGTCTACTACTTGTTTTTCTATATACCAACTATATCTAAAAATAAAGGATATGAAAATTTGGCAGCAAGCATTGACCCAAAAAATGAAACTTTTAATCAGTCCTATTCTAAAGATTTTGACTCCTCGGAAGCTCCTGCATTCCTAGGATGTTTTAAGCTTCCTGTGCCTCCTGCGGTCAGGAGGCCTCAAACAATCACAAGCGCAGCTGTACGAGTCCTACAGGCAGGCTAGAAAGCCATCAGAGGGTTTTTGGATTGAAACACTCTTTCAAATGCAGAAGACTAACGCCTGAATTGACTTTTTCCAGAAAAGGTCAGAAGAGTGAAAAAGCAGAGCACAAAAACCGGCAGATTTTTGTTGGGGTACATGCTTAAAAATTTCCAGAGGGGTCCCTGAAGTCTGAGCACGCCTTGCGTATGTCAGCTTCCTTCCTCATAACCTTGTCACGGGCGGGCTTCCTCACACTGGCTCCCGGCAGTCTTAGGCCCCGGCATCGACGGGAGAGGAATCCCGAGAGGCCCCGAGCAACTCGCATGCGGACTGGCCTTTCCTGAGGCCACCAGAGCGGGTCCCTGAGGTCCCCGTCGTAAGTCGAGAGCACCTGCCGCAACTCGAGAAAATCCAGGAGGTTCTCCCCTCCAGGCGAGATGAGGCCCATTTCCGCTGAGGCGTCTCGAGGCTAATCACACCTAACCTCTGGAACTTCCAAAGGGTCCTTCACACCCTTGCTGCAACTCAAGAAGTTCCCCGACATACCCGTCTCCACTCGAGAGGAAGCACGAGAGTCCCGCCCATCCAGAGGAGTTTCCGCCTCCTAGCTCGAGAGGAGGGATCCTTTCCCTGCGTGGTCGGGAAAGAATTCTCTCTCTCTTCCTCTGGAGTGGAGACGGGTATGTCGGGGAACTTCAGTTGCAGCAAGGGTGTGAAGGACCCTTTGGAAGTTCCAGAGGTTAGGTGTGATTAGCCTCGAGACGCCTCAGCGGAAATGGGCCTCATCTCGCCTGGAGGGGAGAACCTCCTGGATTTTCTCGAGTTGCGGCAGGTGCTCTCGACTTACGACGGGGACCTCAGGGACCCGCTCTGGTGGCCTCAGGAAAGGCCAGTCCGCATGCGAGTTGCTCGGGGCCTCTCGGGATTCCTCTCCCGTCGATGCCGGGGCCTAAGACTGCCGGGAGCCAGTGTGAGGAAGCCCGCCCGTGACAAGGTTATGAGGAAGGAAGCTGACATACGCAAGGCGTGCTCAGACTTCAGGGACCCCTCTGGAAATTTTTAAGCATGTACCCCAACAAAAATCTGCCGGTTTTTGTGCTCTGCTTTTTCACTCTTCTGACCTTTTCTGGAAAAAGTCAATTCAGGGCGTTAGTCTTCTGCATTTGAAAGAGTGTTTCAATCCAAAAACCCTCTGATGGCTTTCTAGCCTGCCTGTAGGACTCGTACAGCTGCGCTTGTGATTGTTTGAGGCCTCCTGACCGCAGGAGGCACAGGAAGCTTAAAACATCCTAGGAATGCAGGAGCTTCCGAGGAGTCAAAATCTTTAGAATAGGACTGATTAAAAGTTTCATTTTTTGGGTCAATGCTTGCTGCCAAATTTTCATATCCTTTATTTTTAGATATAGTTGGTATATAGAAAAACAAGTAGTAGACCTGGTATTAGCAACATTAGATCTTTGAGTTAAGTACCTTCTTTGTTATAACCCACTGCACCTTTGTTCTATAGAGATGTAACTTTAATGCTTTAAGGAGATGCAGATTAAAGAAAAACACTTCAGGGGAAACAAAATTAACATTCATTAAGGAAGAGAGCCAAAAAGTGTTAACAAGCCTCTTGGCCAGAAGATAATGTAAATCACCTGAGACCTTTTGTATACAAAATGATATACAGAAAGAATCTGGGTTGTGAACACTACATAATTTTGTGTTATCCATTGATCTCCATGTTTTATCAAAAGTATAAAAGGCCTTCTGAACAATAAAGGAGGAGGCCAGGGGCCGGGGCCAGTTTCTCGGACCAGCTTCTCGAACTAGTCTCTCAGCCTGGTTTCTTGGGACTCTGGCTCCCCCGTGTCTTTCTCTCTCTTTCTTCTTCTCTACCTTTCCTTCTCTCTGCTCTTTACTTTAACTTCAGGCTGAATCTCCACCTGGAGTGCGGAGGCTCGCCAGGTCTACTTACTTGCCCTGGCTGTTAAGACCCGCACGAAAGGGAGCTTAAGGCGAGGCACCCTTAGATATTCAAGCGGGCGCCGGTGGCCCAACGTAGGTGGTGCAAATTCCTTGTCTGGAATTTTATTGGCCTTCCGCGTAAACCAAGCTATTCAGCCCTCTTCCTCCACTTAATCTTCTTACTACACTATAGTTTCCTAATCTAATCTTACATTAATAAATAAACAAGTCTTTCCACGCCAACGCCGTCCACCCTTCGAATTCCCTGGATCCACCGGGGCTGGACCCCGGCATAAGACCTTGTGTGGAGTCGGTGCCGGAACCTGAGGATTCCTCTCCAGTGCTGACATGGATCTTGGGGTACTTCTGGAGTCTCCCCAGGGGAGTCAGTCCTCGTCTCGAGTGGGGGCATGCACGTGCGCTTTCCTCCGAGCTGTAGCAGCAGTGTCATGCTTCCCTTCGCGTGGATCAAGGGATCTGTGGCTTTCCCACGAGGCTTTCCCACAGGGCTGTCCCACGTGCCACCGTGGTGTGAGTCGATCCTCGGCTTGAAAGTCGAGGCAGTGCAGGGAAAACAGGTTTCCCTGGAATGGACTGAGACATCTGGGGGACTCTGGGAATGGTGGCACGACCCTGGAGTTCCTCTCGCCTTTCCTGTGGAGAGCGCCTCCTCTTGAGATGCGACGGGAACGCGGGAATTCTTTCCCGACCACGCAGGGAAAGGATCCCTCCTCTCGAGCTAGGAGGCGGAAACGGGGCTCCTCTGGATGTGGGCGGGACTCTCGTGCTTCCTCTCGAGTGGAGACGGGTATGTCGGGGAACTTCTTGAGTTGCAGCAAGGGTGTGAAGGACCCTTTGGAAGTTCCAGAGGTTAGGTGTGATTAGCCTCGAGACGCCTCAGGGAAATGGGCCTCATCTCGCCTGGAGGGGAGAACCTCCTGGATTTTCTCGAGTTGCGGCAGGTGCTCTCGACTTACGACGGGGACCTCAGGGACCCGCTCTGGTGGCCTCAGGAAAGGCCAGTCCCCATGCGAGTTGCTCGGGGGCCTCTCGGATTCCTCTCCGTCGATGCCGGGGCCTAAGACCTTGTGTGGAGTCGGTGCCGAAACCTGAGGATTCCTCTCCAGTGCTGACATGGATCTTGGGGTACTTCTGGAGTCTCCCCAGGGGAGTCAGTCCTCGTCTCGAGTGGGGGCATGCACGTGCGCTTTCCTCCCGAGCTGTAGCAGCAGTGTCACGCTTCCCTTCGCGTGGATCAAGGGATCTGTGGCTTTCCCTCAGGCTTTCCCACGAGGCTTTCCACAGGGCTGTCCCACGTGCCACCGTGGTGTGAGTCGATCCTCGGCTTGAAAGTCGAGGCAGTGCAGGGAAAACAGTTTTCCCTGGAATGGACTGAGACATCTGGGGACTCTGGGAATGGTGGCACGACCCTGGAGTTCCTCTCGCCTTTCCTGTGGAGAGCGCCTCCTCTTGAGATGCGACGGGAACGCCGGGAATTCTTTCCCGACCACGCAGGGAAAGGATCCTGCTCTCGAGCTAGGAGGCGGAAACGGGCTCCTCTGATGTGGGCGGACTCTCGTGCTTCCTCTCGAGTGGAGACGGGTATGTCGGGGAACTTCTTGAGTTGCAGCAAGGGTGTGAAGGACCCTTTGTAAGTTCCAGAGGTTAGGTGTGATTAGCCTGGAGACGCCTCAGTAGAAATGGGCCTCATCTCGCCTGGAGGGGAGAACCTCCTGGATTTTCTCGAGTTAGGGCAGGTGCTCTCGACTTACGACGGGGATCTCAGGGACCCGCTCTGGGGACCTCAGGAAATGCCAGTCCCCTTCGAGTTGCTCGGGGCCTCTCGGATTCCTCTCCCGTCGATGCCGGGGCCTAAGACCTTGTGTGGAGTCGGTGCCAGAACCTGAGGTTCCTCTCCAGTGCTGACATGGATCTTGGGGTACTTCTGGAGTCTCCCCAGGGGAGTCAGTCCTCGTCTCGATGGGGGCATGCACTGCGCTCTCTTCCCGAGCTGTAGCAGCAGTGTCATGCTCCCGTCGCGTGGATCAAGGGATCAGTGGCTTTCCTCGAGGCTTCCCTCGAGGCTTTCCCACGAGGCTTTCTCCCACAGGGCTGTCCACGTGCCACCGTGGTGTGAGTCGATCCTCTTCTTGAAAGTCGAGGCAGTGCAGGGAAAACAGTTTTCCCTGGAATGGAATGAGACACATGGGGGACTCTGGGAATGGTGGCACGACCCTGGAGTTCCTCTCGTCTTTCGTGTGGAGAGCGCCTCCTCTTGAGATGCGACGGGAACGCCGGGAATTCTTCCGAACACGCAGGGAAAGGATCCCTCCTCTCGAGCTAGGAGGTGGAAACAGGGCTCCTCTGTATGTGGGTGGGACTCTCGTGTTCCTCTCGAGTGGAGACGGGTATGTGGGGAACTTCTTGAGTTGCAGCAAGGGTGTGAAAGGACCCTTTGGAAGTTCCAGATGTTAGGTGTGATTAGCCTCGAGACGCCACAGCGGAAATGGGCCTCATCTCCCTGGAGGGGAGAACCTCCTGCATTTTCTCGAGTTGCGGCAGGTGCCCTCGACTTACGACAGGGACCTCAGGGACCGCTCTGGTGGCCTCAGGAAAGGCCAGTCCCCATGCGAGTGGCTAGGGGCCTCTCGAATTCCTCTCCCGTCGTAGCCGGGCCCTAAGACCTTGTGTGCAGTCGGTGCCGGAACCTGAGGATTCCTTTCCAGTGCTGACATGGATCTTGGGTACCTCTGGAGTCTCCCCAGGGGACTCAGGCCTCGTCTCGAGTGGGGGCATGAGCGTGCCCTTTCCTCCCATGCTGTAGCAGCAGTGTCACGCTTCTGCTTGCGTGGACCAAGGGATCTGTGACTTTCCCTCGAGTCTTTCCCACGAGGCTCTCCCACAGGGCTGTTCCACGTGTCTCGGTGGTGTGAGTCTATCCTCGGCGTGAAAGTCGAACCAGTGCAGGGAAAACAGGAACCTCCTTCCCCACAGTAGGGGATACACTGTCCCCTTGGGCGGGTATCTCCAGGGCACTCGCGCTGGGGGTTGCCCGCGGAGGTGCGGCCCTCAGGCTCACGTGAGAAAAGCCCCAAATGGCATTAGCTGCCAGTCCAGACGCTGGCCCCTCAGGTCTCTGGCCGGAGCCTTGGGCTCCAGGCAACTCAAAAGCCCTCGGGGTGGCACTCTGGGACTGCTGTAGGGAAAGGATGCCAAGAGCCCACGGAGGAGTTGGGGAGGGGCATGGGAAACGGAGGCGAGGACAGCGAGGGATCTAGGTGGAGGCGCTGGAGAGAGCGTCTGGTGTCCCGGAATGCCTCGGAGCCAGCGGGGGACAGTCGAGGCCCAGGGACCTGTGGAATGTGAAAAGGCAGGAAATCCAGAGCAAGGCAAGGCTGGGAAAGGGGGCGTTGGTGGCCAATTCAAAGGGACCTAGGGGCGTTTCCTGGGCGGTGAGTTCCCTTGGCACTGCTGAGGGCCCCTGATTGATCCACTCGGCGTTGAACCCACCCCCGCTGCGAGGGAGGGCCACAAACCAAAGCCCCCGAACTGCCCGCCCACCCAACGGGGATCTTGGCGGTCCAGGGCACAGCCGTGCCCGGGAAAAGCCCACTCGCTCACGGGACTCCGTCCAGGGTCTCTGCTTGGAAAGAGGCCAGGGGCGGCCCCCTCCATCTACCCACCCAAACCCTATTGACGTCAATGGTGGCGGAGACGCCTCCCGTTCTCCAGAGTCCTGAGCTGCTGGGTCCCCACCCACTCGGCCAGCAGTCGCCAGCGTGCCCGTGTGTGCCTCTCCACCATGGCTTCGTCCGGCTCCTCCAGCACCTCAAGCGGTATGTTTGCCTCGGTCCCTGTGGTCGGATCACATCTCAGGGATTTGCGGGTGGCCTGGGCAAGGGCTCTCGGCCAATGTTGTTGACCCCCCTCCACCCGAGAACGGCTGGGACCCATCGGCCAGGCCCGGGGTTCCGAGGCGTCAGGTGTGCCCAAATTCGGAGGGTGGCATCGTTCGTTCATCTTGCTCCTTTGGCAGCACACATGGCTTCTCCGTTCTCTTTCTGGGAAGACAGTGTTGTTTCAGGGGCGTGCTGCGGGGCGGGGGCCGGGGTTGGGGTGGTGGGAGCGGGGCTTTGCTGGGATGAGGCCCTTTATCCTCACATCTTCATGTGG
>NW_017192812.1:0-10100 GCF_001704415.2 Capra hircus
TCTCGAGTTATGATACGGAAACGGGGCTCTTCTGGATGTGGCCGGGACTCTGTGCTTCCTCTCAAGTGGAGACGGTATGTCGGGGAACTTCTTGAGTTGCAGCAAGGTGTGAAGGACCCTTTGACGTTCAGATGTTAGAATTGATTAGCCTCGAGACGCCTCAGCGGAAATGGGCCTCATCTCGCCTGGAGGGGAGAACCTCCTGTATTTTCTCGAGTTGGCAGGTGCTCTCGACTTACGACGGGGACCTCAGTGACCCGCCTCTAGTGGCCTCAGGAAAGGCCAGTCCCATGCGAGTTGCTCGGGGGCCTCTCGGGTTTCCTCTCCCGTCGATGCCGGGGCCTAAGATCTTGTGTGGAGTCGGTGCCGGAACCTGAGGATTCCTCTCCAGTGCTGACATGGAACTTGGGGTACTTCTGGAGTCTCCCCAGGGCAGTCAGTCCTCGTCTAGAGTGGGGGCATGCACGTGCGCTTTCCTCCCGAGTTGTAGCAGCAGTGTCACGCTTCCCTTCCCATGGATCAAGGGATCTGTGGCTTTCCCTCGAGGCTTTCCCAAGAGGCTTTCCCACAGGGCTCTCCCACGTGCCACCGTGGTGTGAGTCGATCCTCGGCTTGAAAGTCGAGGCAGTGCAGGGGAAACAGTTTTCCCTGGAAATGGACTGAGACATCTGGGTCACTCTGGTATGGTGGCTCGACCTGGAGTTCCTCTCGCCTTTCCTGTGGGGAGAGCGACTCCTCTTGAGATTCGACAGGAACACCGGGACTTCTTTCCAGACACGCAGGGAAAGGATCCCTCCTTTCGAGCTAGGAGGGGAAACGGGTCTCCTCTGGATGTGGGCGGGACTCTCGTGCTTCCCCTCGAGTGGAGACGGGTACTTCGGGGAACTTTTTAGTTGCAGCAAGGGTGTGAAGGACCCTTTGTAAGTTCCAGAGGTTAGGTGTGATTGGCCTCGAAACGCCTCAGTGGAAATGGGCCCCATCTCGCCTGGAGGGGAGAACCTCCAAGATTTTCTCGAGTTGCGACAGGTGCTATCGACTTACGACGGGGACCTCAGGGACCTGCTCTGGTGGCCTCTGGAAATGCCAGTCCCTATTCGAGTTGCTCGGGGCCTCTCGGGATTCCTCTCCCGTCGATGCCGGGGCCTAGGTCTCGTGTGGAGTTGGTGCCGGAACCTGAGGATTCCTCTACAGTGCTGACATGGATCTTGGGGTACTTCTGGAGTCTCCCCAGGGGAGTCAGTCCTCGTCTCGAGTGGGGGCATGGCACGTGCACTTTCTTCCCGATCTGTAGCAGCAGTGTTCCACTTGCCTTCCCGTGGATCAAGGGATCTGTGGCTTTCCCTCGAGGCTTTCCCACAAGGCTGTCCCACGTGCCACCGAGGTGAGAGTCGATCCTCGGCTTGAAAGTCGAGGTAGGGCAGGGAAAAATGGTTTCCCTGAAATGGACTGAAGACATTTGAGGGACTCTGGGAATGGTGGCACCACCCTGGAGTTCCTCTCGCCTTTCCTGTGGAGAGCGCCTCCTCTTGAGATGCGACGGGAACGCCCGGGAATTCTTCCCGACCACGCAGGGAAAGATCCCTCCTCTCGAGCTACGAGGCAGAAACGGGGCTCCTCTGGATTTAGGGGGGACTCTCGTGATTCCTCTCGAATGGAGACGGGTATGTCTGGGAAATTCTTCAGTTGCAGCAAGGGTGTGAAGGACCCTTTGGAAGTTCCAGAAGTTAGGTGTGATTAGCCACGAGATGCCTCAGCGGAAATGGGCCTCATCTCGCCTGGACGGGAGAACCTCCTGGATTTCCCGAGTTGTGGCAGGTGCTCTCGACTTACGACTGGGACCTCAGGGACATGCTCTTGTGGCCTTAGGAAAGGCCAGTCCCCATGCGAGTTGTTCGGGTGCCTCTCGGTATTCCTCTCCCGTCGATGCCGGGACCTAAGACCTTGTTTGGAGTCCGGTGCCAGAACCTGAAGATTCCTCTCCCAATGCTGACATGGATTTGGGGGTACTTCTGGAGTCTCCCAAGGGAGTCAGTCCTCGTCTCAAATTGGGGCATGCACGTGCGATTTCCTCTCGAGCTGTAGCAGCAGTGTCACGCTTCCCTTCGCGTGGATCAAGGGATCTGTGGCTTTCCCGCGAGGCTTTCCCACGAGGCTTTCCCACGAGTCTTTCCCACAGGGTTGTCCCTCGTGCCACCTTGGTGTGAGTCGATCCTCGGCTTGAAAGTCGAGGCAGTGCAGGGAAAACAGGTTTCCCTGGAATGGACTGAGACATCTGGGGGACTCTGTGAATGGTGGCACGACCCTGGAGTTCCTCTCGCCTTTCCTGTGGAGAGCGCCTCCTCTTGAGATGCGACGGGAACGCCGGGAATTCTTTCCCGACCACGCAGGGAAAGGATCCCTCCTCTCGAGCTAGGAGGCGGAAACGGGGCTCCTCTGGATGTGGGCGGGACCCTCGTGCTTTTCTCTCGAGTGGAGACGGGTATGTTGGGGTCTTCTTGAGTTGCAGCAAGTGTGTGAAGGACCTTTGTAATTTCCAGATGTTAGTTGTGATTAGCCTCGAGAAGCCTCAGCGGAAATGGGCCTCATCTCGCCTGGAGGGGAGAACCTCCCTGGATTTTCTCGAGTTGCGGCAGGTGCTCTCGACTTACGACTGGGACCTCAGGGACCTCTCTGGTGGCCTCAGGAAAGGCCTGTCCCCATGCGAGCTGCTCGGGGGCCTCTCGGGATTCCTCTCCCGTCGATGCTGGGGCATAAGACCCTGTATGGAGTCATTGCTGTAACCTGAGGATTCTTCTCCAGTGCTGACATGGACCTTGGGGTACTTCTGGAGTCTCCCCAGGGAGTCAGTCCTCGTCTCGAGTGGGGGCATGCACGTGATCTTTCCTCCCGAGCTGTAGGAGCAGTAACACCCTTCCCTTCGTGTGTATGAAGGGATTTTGTGCCTTTCCCTCGAGGCTTTCACACGAGGCTTTCCCACCAGGCTTTCCCACGACGCTTTCCCACCAGGCTTTCCCACGAGGCTTTCCCCCAGTGATGTCCCACGTTCCACCGTGGTGTCAGTCGATCCTTGGTTTGAAAGTCGAGGCAGTGCCGGGGAAACAGGCTTCCCTGGAATGGACTGAGACATCTGGGGGACTCTGGGAATGGTGGCACGACCCTGGAGTTCCTCTCGCCTTTCCTGTGGAGAGCGCCCCCTCTTGATATGTGACGGGAAAGTCGGGAATTCTTTTCCGAACATGCAGGGAAAGGATCCCTCCTGTCGAGCTAGGAGGCGGAAACAGGGCTCCTCTGGATGTGGGCGGGACTCTCGTGCTTCCTCTCGAGTAGAGACGGGTATGTCAGGGAACTTCTTGAGTTGCCAGCAAGGGTGTGAAAGGCCCTTTGGAAGGTCCAGATGTTAGGTGTGACTAGCCTCGAGTCGCCTCTGTGGAAATGGGACTCATCTCGTCTGGAGGGTGGAACCTCCTGGATTTTCTCGAGTTGTGGTAGGTCCTCTCGCCTTATGACGGGGACCTCAGGGACTCGCTCTGGTGGCCTCAGGAAGGCCAGTCCCCATGCGAGTGGGCTCGGGGGCCTCTCGGGATTTCACTCCCATCGATGCCGGGGCCTAAGACCTTGTGTGGAGTCGGTGCTGGAAACCTGATGATACCTCTCCTTGCTGACATGGATCTTGGGTACTTCTGGAGTCTCCCCAGGGGAGTCAGTCCTCGTCTCGAGTGGGCGCATGCACATGCGCTTACCTCCCGAGCTGTAGCTGCAGTATCTCGCTTCCCTTCTTGTGGAGTAAGGGATCTGTGGCTTTCCCTCGAGTCTTTCCCACGAGGCTTTCCCAAAGGGCTGTCCCACGTGCCACCAGTGGTGTGAGTCGATCCTCGGCTTGAGAGCCAAGGCAATGCAGGGAAAACAGGTTTCCGTGAAATGGACTGAGACATGTGGGGGACTATGGGAATGGTGGCACCACCCTGGAGTTCCTCTCGCCTTTCCTGTGGAGAGCGACTCCTCTTGAGACGCTATGGGAACGCCGGGAATTCTTTCCCGAACACGCAGGGAAAGGATACCTCCTCTCGAGCTAGGAGACGGAAACGGGGCTCCTCTGGATGTGGGCAGGACTCTCGTGCTTCCTCTCGAGTGGAGACACGTGTGTCAGGGAACTTCTTGAGTTGCAGCAAGGACGTGAAAGATCCTTTGGAAGTTTCAGAGGTTAGGTGTGATTAGCCTCGAGACGTCTCAGCGGAAATGGGCCTCATCTCGCTTGGAGGGGAGAACCTCCTGGATTTTCTCGAGTTGTGGCTGGTGCTCTCGACTTACGACGGGGAACTCAGGGACCCGCTCTTGTGGCCTCAGGAAAGGCCAGTCCCCATGTTAGTTGCTCGGAGGCCTCTCGGGACTCCTCTCCCGTCGATGCCGGGGGCCTAAGATCTTGTGTGGAGTGGGTGCTGGAACCTGAGGATTCCTCTCCAGTGCTGACATGGATCTTGGGGTACTTCTGGTGTCTCCCCAGGGGAGACAGTCCTCGTCTCGAGTGGGGGCATGCACGTGCGCTTTCCTGCCGAGCTGTAGCAGCAGTGTCACGCTTCCCTTCGCGTGGATCAAGGGATCCGGATCTCTCCCTCGAGGCTTTCCCACCAGGCTTTCCCAGGAGGCCCTCCCACAGGGCTGTCCCACATGCCACCGTGGTTTGAGTGCGATCCTAGGCTTGAATTTCGAGGCAGTGCAGGGAAAACAGGTTTCCCTGGAATGGAGTGAGACATCTGGGGGACTCTGGGAATGGTGGCACGACCCTGGAGTTCCTCTCGCCTTTCCTGTGGAGAGTGCCTCCTCTTGATATGCGACAGGAACACCGGGAATTCTTTCCCGACAACGCAGGTAATGGATCCGTCCTCTAGAGCTAGGAGACGGGAAATGGGGCTCCTCTGGATGTGGGCAGGACTCTCGTGCTTCCTCTCGAGTGGAGACAGGTATGTCGGGGAACTTCTTGAGTTGCAGCAAGGACGTGAAGGACCCTTTCGAAGTTTCAGAGGTTAGGTGTGATTAGCCTCGAGTCGCCTCAGCGGAAACGGGCCTCATCTTGCCTGGAGGGGAGAACCTCCTGGATTTTCTCGAGTTGCGACAGGTGCTCTCGACTCACGACGGGGACCTCAGGGACCTGCTCTGGTGGCCTCTGGAAAGGCCATTCCCTATGCGAGTTGCTTGGGGCCTCTCGGGATTCCTCTCCCGTCGATGCCGGGGCCTACGATCTCGGGTGGAGTGGGAGCCGGAACCTGAGGATTCCTCTCCAGTGCTGACATGGATCTTGGGGTACTTCTGGAGTCTCCCCACGGGAGTCAGTCCTCGTCTCGAGTGGGGGCATGCACGTGCGCTTTCTTCCCGATCTGTAGCAGCAGTGTTCCACTTCCCTTCGCTTGTATCAAGGGATCTGTGGCTTTCGCTCGAGGTTTTCCCTCGAGGCTTTCCCACAGGGCTGTCCCACGTGCCACCGTGGTGTGAGTCGATCCTCGGCTTGAAAGTCGAGGCAGTGCAGGGAAAACAGGCTTCCCTGGAATGGACTGAGATATCTGGGGGACTCTGGGAATGGTGGCACGACCCTGGAGTTCCTCTCGCCTTTCCTGTGGAGAGTGCCTCCTCTTGAGATGCGATGGGAACTTCGGGAATTCTTTCCCGACCGCGCAGGTAAAGGATCCCTCCTCTCGAAGTAGGAGGCGGAAACGGGGCTCCTCTGGATGTGGGCGGAACTCACGTGCTTCCTCTCGAGTGGAGATGGGTATGTTGGGGAACTTCTTGAGTTGGAGCAAGGGTTTAAAGGACCCTTTGGAAGTTCCAGAGGTTAGGTGTGATTAGCCTCGAAACGCCTCAGTGGAAATGGGCCTCATCTCGCCTGGAGGGGAGAACCTCCTGGATTTTCTCGAATTGGCGGCAGGTGCTCTCGACTTACGACGGGGACCTCAGGGACCCGCTCTTGTGGCCTCAGGAAAGGCCAGTCCCCATGCGAGTTGCTCGGGGGCCTATCGGGATTACTCTCCCGTCGAAGCTAGGGCCTAAGACCTTTTGTGGAGTCAGTGCCAGAACCTGAGCATTCCTCTCCAGTGCTGACATGGATCTTGGGGTACTTCTGGAGTCTCCCCAGGGGAGTCAGTCCTCGTCTCGTGTGGGGGCATGCACGTGCGCTTTCCTCCCGAGCTGTAGCAGCAGTGTCACGCTTCCCTTCGCAAGGATCAAGTGATCAGGGGCTTTCCCTCGAGGCTTTCCGACGAGGATTTCCAACGAGGCTTTCCCACAGGGCTGTCCCACGTGCCACCGTTGTGTGAGTCATTCCTTGGCTTGAAAGTCGAGGCAGTGCAGGGAAAACAGGTTTCCCTGGAATGGACTGAGACATCTGGGGGACTCTGGGAATGGTGGCACGACCCTGGAGTTCCTCTCGCCTTTCCTGTGGAGAGTGCCTCCTCTTGAGATGCGACGGGAAAGCCTGGAATTCTCTCCCGACCACGCAGGGAAAGGATCCGTCCTCTCGAGCTAGGAGGCGGAAACGGGGCTCCTCTGGATGTGGGCCGGACTCTCGTGCTTCCTCTCGAGTGGAAATGGGCATGTCAGGGAACTTGGTGAGTTACAGCAAGGGTATGAAGGACCCTTTGGAAGTTCCAGAGGTTAGGTGTGATTTGCCTCCAGACGGCCTCAGCAGAAATGGTCCTCAACTCGCCTGGAGGGGAAACCTCCTGAATTTTCTTGAGTTGCGGCAGGTGCTCTCGACTTACGACGGGGACCTCAGGGACCCGCTCTGGTGGCCTCAGGAAAGGCCCAGTCCCCATGTGAGTTGCTAGGGGGCCTCTCGGGATTCCTCTCCCGTCGAAGCCCGGGCCTAACACCTTGTGTGGAGTCCGGTGCCAGAACCTGAGGATTCCTCTCCCAGTGCTGACAAGGATCTTGGGGTACCTCTGGAGTCACCCCAGGGGAGTCAGTCCTCGGTTCGAGTGGGGGCAGGCACGTGCGATTTCCTCCCGAGCTGTAGCAGCAGAGTCACGTTTCCTTTGCGTGGATCAACGGATCTGTGGCTTTCCCTCAAGGCCTTTCCCACCGAGGCTTTCCCACAGGGCTGTCCCACGTGCCACCGTGGTGTGAGTCGATCCTCGGCTTGAAAGTCGAGGCCAGTGCAGGGAAAACAGTTTTCCCTGGAGTGGGACTGAGACATCTGGGGGACTCTGGGAATGGTGGCACGACCCTGGAGTTCCTCTCGCCTTTCCTGTGGAGAGCGCCCCTCTTGAGCTGCGCATGGGAAGGCCAGGATTTCTTTCCCCGATCACGCAGGGAAAGGAACCCTCCTCTCGAGCCTAGGAGGCGGAAACGGGTCTCCTCTGGATATGGGCGGGACTCTCGTGCTTCCTCTCGAGTGGAGACGGTATGTCGGGGAACTTCTTCAGTTGTAGCAAGGGTGTAAAGGACCCTCTGGAAGTTCCAGAGGTTAGGTGTGATTAGCCTCGAGACGCCTCAGCGGAAATGGGCCTCATCTCGCCTGGAGGGGAGAACCTCCTGGATTTTCTCGAGTTGCGGCAGGTGCTCTCGACTTACGACGGGGACCTCAGGGACCCGCTCTGGTGGCCTCAGGAAAGGCCAGTCCGCATGCGAGTTGCTCGGGGGCCTCTCGGGATTCCTCTCCCGTCGATGCCGGGGCCTAAGACTGCCAGGAGCCAGTGTGAGGAAGCCCGCCCGTGACACGGTTATGAGGAAGGAAGCTGACATACGCAAGGCGTGCTCAGACTTCAGGGACCTCTCTGGAAATTTTTAAGCATGTACCCCAACAAAAATCTGCCGGTTTTTGTGCTCTGCTTTTTCTCTCTTCTGACCTTTTCTGGAAAAAGTCAATTCAGGGCGTTATTCTTCTGCATTTGAAAGAGTGTTTCAATCCAAAAACCCTCTGATGGCTTTCTAGCCTGCCTGTAGAACTCGTACAGCTGCGCTTGTGATTGTTTGAGGCCTCCTGACCGCAGGAGGCACAGGAAGCTTAAAACATCCTAGGAATGCAGGAGCTTCCGAGGAGTCAAAATCTTTAGAATAGGACTGATTAAAAGTTTCATTTTTTTGGTCAATGCTTGCTGCCAAATTTTCATATCCTTTATTTTTAGATATAGTTGGTATATAGAAAAACAAGTAGTAGACCTGGTATTAGCAACATTAGATCTTTGAGTTAAGTACCTTCTTTGTTATAACCCACTGCACCTTTGTTCTATAGAGATGTAACTTTAATGCTTTAAGGAGATGCAGATTAAAGAAAAACACTTCAGGGGAAACAAAATTAACATTCATTAAGGAAGAGAGCCAAAAAGTGTTAACAAGCCTCTTGGCCAGAAGATAATGTAAATCACCTGAGACCTTTTGTATACAAAATGATATACAGAAAGAATCTGGGTTGCGAACACTACATAATTTTGTGTTATCCATTGATCTCCATGTTTTATCAAAAGTATAAAAGGCCTTCTGAACAATGAATGAGGAGGCCAGGGGCCGGGGGCCAGTTTCTCGGACCAGCTTCTCGAACTAGTCTCTCAGCCTGGTTTCTTGGGACTCTGGCTCCCCCCGTGTCTTTCTCTCTCTTTCTTCTTCTCTACCTTTCCTTCTCTCTGCTCTTTACTATAACTTCAGGCTGAATCTCCACCTGGAGTGCGGAGGCTCGCCAGGTCTACTTACTTGCCCTGGCTGTTAAGACCCGCACGAAAGGGAGCTTAAGGCGAGGCACCCTTAGATATTCAAGCGGGCGCCGGTGGCCCAACGTAGGTGGTGCAAATTCCTTGTCCTGAATTTTATTGGCCTTCCGCGTAAACCAAGCTATTCAGCCCTCTTCCTCCACTTAATCTTCTTACTACACTATAGTTTCCTAATCTAATCTTACATTAATAAATAAACAAGTCTTTCCACGCCAACCCGTCCACCCTTCGAATTCCCTGGATCACCGGGGCTGGACCCCGGCATAAGACCTTGAGTGAGTCGGTGCGGAACCTGAGGATTCCTCTCCAGTGCTGACATGGATCTTGGGGTACTTCCTGAGTCTCCCCAGGGGAGTCAGTCCTCGTCTCGAGTGGGGCATGCACGTGCGCTTTCCTCCCGAGCTGTAGCAGCAGTGTCACGCTTCCCCTTGCGTGGATCAAGGGATCTGTGGCTTTCCCTCGAGTCTTTCCCACGAGGCTTTCCCACAGGCTGTCCCACGTGTCACGTGGTGTGAGTCGATCCTCGGCGTGAAAGCCAAGGCAGTGCAGGGAAAACAGGTTCCTGTGGAACGGACTGAGATATCTGGGGGAGTCTTGGAATGGTGGCACGACCCTGCAGTTCCTCTCCCCTTTCCTTGGAGAGCGCCTCCTCTTGAGATGCGATGGGAATGCCGGGAATTCTTTCCCGACCAAGCAGGGAAAGGATCCGTCCTCTCGAGCTACGAGCCGGAAACGGAGCTCCTCTGGATGTGGCCGGGACCTCGTGCTTCCTCTTGAGTGGAGACGGGTATGTCGGGGAACTTCTTGAGTTGCAGCATGGCTGTGAAAGACTCTTTGGAAGTTCCAGAGGTCACGTGTGATTAGCCTCGAGACACCTCAGTGGAAACAGGCCTCATCTCGCCTGGAGGGGAGAACCTCCTGGATTTTACCAGTTGCGGCAGCTCTCGACTTACGACGGGACCTCATGGACCCGCTCTGGTGACCTCAGTAAAGGCCAGTCCCCATGCGAGTTGCTAGAGGGCCTGTCGCTGTTCCTCTCCCGTCGATGCCAGGGCCTAAGACCTTGTGTGGAGTCGGGGCCGGAACCTGAAGATTCCTCTCCAGGGCTGACATGCATCTTGAGGTGCTTCTGGAGTCTCCCCAGGGGAGTCAGTCCTCGTCTCGAGTGGGGCATGCACGTGCGCTTTCCTCCCGTGCTGTAGCAGCAGTGTCATGCTTCCCATCGCGTGGATCAAGGGATCTGTGGCTTTCCCTCGAGGCTTTCAGACGAGGCTTTCCCACAGGGCTCTCCCACGTACCACCGCGATCCTCGCCTCTGCCACCGCGATCCTCGCCGTGCAAGTCGAAGCAGTGCAGGGAAAACAGGATCCTCTGGAATGGACTGAGACATCTGGGGGACTCTTGAAT
>NW_017192813.1:0-10099 GCF_001704415.2 Capra hircus
TTGAGTTGCAGCTAGGGTGTGAAGGACCCTTTGGAAGTTCCAGAGGTAAGGTGTGATTAGCCTCGAGATACCTCAGCAGAAATGGGCCTCATGTCGCCTGGAGGGGAGAACCTCCTGGATTTTCTCGAGTTGCGGCAGGTGCTCTCGACTTACGACGGGGACCTCAGGGACCCACTCTGGTGGGTCAGGAAAGGCCAGTCCCCATGCGAGTTGCTCGGGGGCCTCTCGGGATTCCTCTCCCGTCGATGCCGGGGCCTAAGACCTTGTGTGGAGTCAGTGCCGGAACCTGAGGATTCCTCTCCAGTGCCGACATGGATCTTCGGGGACTTCTGTTGTCTCCCCAGAGGCGTAAGTCCTCGTCTCGAGTGGGGGCATGCACGTGCGCTTTCCTCCCGAGCTGTAGCAGCAGTGTCACGCTTCCCTTTTCGTGGATCAAGGGATCTGTGGCTTTCCCTCTAGACTTTCCCATGAGGCTTTCCCATGGCTTTCCCACAGGGCTTTCCCACGTGCCACGGTGGTGTGAGTCGATCCTCGCTTGAAAGTCGAGGCAGTGCAGGGAAACCAGGTTCCCTGGAATGGACTGAGACATCTGGGGGACTCTGGCAATGGTGGCACGAACATGGAGTTCCTCTCGCTTTTCCTCTGGAGAGCGCCTCCTCTTGAGATGTGACGGGAACGCCGCGAATTCTTTCCCCCCACGCAGGGAAGGGATCAAACCTCTCGAGGTAGGAGGCGGAAACGTGGCTCCTCTTAATGTGGGCGGCACTTTCCTGCTTCCTCTCGAGTGGAGACGGGTATGTCGGGGAACTTCTTGAGTTGCAGCAAGGTGTGAAGGACCCTTTGGAAGTTCCAGAGAGGTAAGGTGTGATTAGCCTCGAGATACCTCAGCGGAAATGGGCCTCATGTCGCCTGGAGGGGAGAACCTCATGGATTTTCTCGAGTTGCGGCAGGTGCTCTCGTCTTTCGACGGGGACCTCAGGGACTCACTCTGGTGGCCTCAGGAAAGGCCAGTCCCCATGCGAGTTGCTCGGGGGCCTCTGGGGATTCCTCTCCCGTCGATGCCGGGGCCTAAGACCTTGTGTGGAGTCAGTGCGGAACCTGAGGATTCCTCTCCAGTGCCGACATGGATCTTCGGGGACTTCTGGAGTCTCCCAGAGGCGTAAGTCCTCGTCTCGATTGGGGGCATGCACGTGTGCTTTCCTCCCGAGCTGTAGCAGCAGTGTCACGCTTCCCTTTTCGTGGATCAAGGGATCTGTGGCTTTCCCTCTAGACTTTCCCACGAGGCTTTCCCACGAGGCTTTCCCACAGGGCTTTCCCACGTGCCACGGTGGTGTGAGTCGATCCTCGGCTTAAAATCGAGGCAGTGAAGGGAAAACAGTTTTCCCTGGAATGGATGAGACATCTGGGGGACTCAGGGAATGGTGGCACGACCCTGGAGTTCCTCTCGCCTTTCCTGTGGAGAGCGCCTCCTCTTGAGATGCGACGGGAATGCCGGGAATTCTTTCCTGACCACGCAGAGAAAGTATCCCTCCTCTCGAGCTAGCAGGCGGAAACGGGGCCACACTGGATATTGGCGGGACTCTCGGATTCCTCTTGAGTGGAGACGGGTATGTTGGGGAACTTCTTGAGTTGCAGCAAGGGTGTGAAGGACCTTTGGATGTTCCAGAGGTTATGTGTGATTAGCCTCGACACGCCTCAGCAGAAATGGGCCTCATCTCGCCTGGAGGGGAGAACCTCCTGGATTTTCTCGAGTTGCGGCAGGCAGGTGCTCTCGACTTACGACGGGGACCTCAGGGATCCGCTCTGGTGGCCTCAGGAAAGGCCAGTCCCCATGCAAGTTGCTCGGGGCCTCTCGGGATTCCTCTCCCGTCGATGCCGGGCCTAAGACCTTGTGTGGAATCGGTGCCGGAACCTGAGGATTCTTCTCCACTGCCGACATGGGTCTGGGGTACTTCTGGAATCTACCCAGGGCAGTCAGTCCTCGTCTCGAGTGGGTGCATGCACGTGCGCTTTCCTCCCGAGCTGTAGCAGCAGTGTCACGCTTCCCTTCGCGTGGATCAAGGGATCTGTGGCTTTCCACGAGGCTTTCACACAGGGCTGTTCCACGTGCCACCGTGCAGTGAGTCGATGCTCGGCTTGAAAGTCGAGGCAGTGTAGGGAAAACAGGTTTCCCTGGAATGGACTGAGACATCTGGGGGACTCTGGGAATGGTGGCACGACCCTGGAGTTCCTCTCGCCTTTCCTGTTGTTGCGCCTCCTCTTGAGATGCGAGGGGAACGCCGGGAATTCTTTCCGGATAACGCAGGGAAAGGATCATTCCTCTCGAGCTATGAGGCGGAAACGGGCTCCTCTGGATGTGGGCAAGACTCTCGTGCTTCCTCTCGAGTGGAGAGGGGTATTTCGGGGAACTTCTTGAGTTGCAGCTAGGGTTTGAAGGCCCTTTGTTAGTTCCAGATGCTTGATGATTAGCCTCGAGACGCCTCATCGGATATGGGCCACATCTCGCCTGGAGGAGAGAACCTCCTGGATTTTCTCGAGTTGCAGCTGGAGCTCTCGACTTACGACTTGGACCTCAGAGACACGCTCTGGTGGCCTCATGAAAGGCGAATCCCCAAGCAAGTTGCTCGTGGGCTTTTCGGGATTCCACTCCCGTCGATGCCGGGGCCTAAGACCTTGTGTGGAGTTACTGCCACAACCTGAGGATTCCTCTCCAGTGCCTACATGGATCTTCGGGGACTTCTGGAGTCTCCCCAGGGGCGTCAGACCTCGGCTCGAGTGGGGGCATGCACGTGCGCTTTCCTCCGAGCTGTAGCAGCAGTGTCACGCTTCCCTTCGCATGGATCAATGAATCTGTGGTTATCACTCGAGGCCCAAGAGGGTTTCCCACGAGGCTTTCCCACAGGGCTGTCCCACGTGCCACCTTGGTGTGAGTCTATCCTTGGCTGGTAAGTCGAGGCAGTGCAGGGAAAACAGTTTTCCCTGGAATGGACTGAGACATCTGGGGGACTCTGGAATGGTGGCAACACCCTGGAGTTCCTCTCGCCTTTCCTGTGGAGAGCGCCTCCTCTTGAGAAGCGACGGGAACGCTGGGTTTTCTTTCCCGACCACGAAAGGAAATGATCCCTCCTCTCGAGCTAGGAGGCGGAAACGGGGTTACTCTGGATGTGAGCGGTACTCTCGTGCTTCCTCTCAAGTGGAGACTGGTATGTCGGGGAACTTCTTAAGTTGCAGCAAGGGTGTGAATCACTCTTTGGAAGTTTCAGAGGTTAGGTGTGATTAGCCTCGAGACACCTCAGCAGAAATGGGCCTCATCTCGCCTAAGGGGAAAACCACCTGGATTTTCTCTAGTTGCGGCAGGTGCTCTCGACTTACGATGGGGACCTCAGGGACCCGCTCTGGTGGCCTCAGGAAAGGTTAGTATCCATGCGAGTTTCTCGGGGTCCTCTCGGGACTCCACTCCCGTCGATGCCCGGGCCTAAGTCCTTGTGTGGAGTAGGTGCCGGAACCTGAGGATTCCTCTCCAGTGCTGACATGGATCTTGGGCTACTTCTGGAGTCTCCCCAGGGGAGTCTTTCGTCGTCTAGAGAGTGGGGCATGTACGTGCGATTTCCTCCCGAGCTGAAGCAACAGATTCACGTTTCCCTTCCCGTGGATCAAGGGATCTGTGGCTATCCCTCAAGGCTTTCCCACGAGGCTTCTCATAGGTTTGTACCACGTGCCACCGTAGTGTGAGTCGTTCCTCGGCATGAAAGTCGAGGCAGTGCGGGAAAACAGGTTTCCCTGGAATGGACTGAGACATCTGGGGGTCTCTGGGAATGGTGGCCCGACACTGGAGTTCCTCTCGCCTTTCCTGTGGAGAGCGCATCCTCTTGAGCTGCGACGGAAACACCGAGAATTTTTTCACGAACACGCAGGGAAAGGATCCCTTCTCTCGAGCTAGGAGGTGTAAATGGGGATCCTCTGGATGAGGGCGGGACACTCGTACTTCCTCTCGAGTGGAGACGGGTATGTCGGGGAACTTCTTGAGATGCAGAAAGGGTGTGAAGGACCCTTTGGAAGTTCCAGAGGTTAGGTGTGATTAACCTCGAGACGCCTCAGCGGAAATGGGCCTCTTCTTGCCTGGAGGGGAGAACCTCCTGGATTTTCTCGAGTTGCGGCAGGTGATCTCGACTTACGACGGGGACATCAGGGACCTGCTCTGGTGGCCTCAGGAAAGGCCAGTCCCCAAGCGAGTTGCTCGGGGCCTCTCGGGATTCCTCTCCCGTCGATTCCGTGGCCTAAGACCTTGTGTGGAGTCTGGGCCGGAACCTGAGGATTCCTCTCCAGTGCTGACATGGATCTTGGGGTACTTCTGGAGTGTCCCCAGCGGAGTCAGTCCGCGACTCGAGTTGGGGGTACACGTGCGCTTTCCTCCCGAGCTTTAGCAGCAGTGTCAGGCTTCCCGTCGAGTGGATTAAGTGATCTGTGGCTTTCCCTCGAGGCTTTCCCATGAGGCTTTCCCAAGAAGCTTTCCCACAGGGCTGTCCCACGTGCCACCGTGGTGTGAGTCGATTATCGGCTTGAAAGTCGAGGCAGGGCAGGGAAAACAGGTTTCCCTGGAATGGACTGAGACATCTGGGGGACTCTGGGAATGGTGGCAAGACCCTGGAGTTCCTCTCGCCTTTCCTGTGGAGATCGCCTCCTCTTGAGATGCGCCGGGAACACTGGGAACTCTTTCCCGATCACTGAGGGAAAGGATCCCTCCTCTTGAGCTAGGAGGGGGAATCGGGGCTCCTCTGAATGTGGGCGGGACTCTCGTGCTTCCTCTCGAGTGGAGCCGGATATGTTGGGGATCTTCTTGAGTTGCAGCAAGGGTGTGAAGGATCCTTTGTAAGGTCCAGAGTTTAGGTGTGATTAGCTTTGAGACACCTCAGCGGAAATGGTCCTCATCTCGCCTGGAGGGGAGAACCTCCTGGATTTTCTCAAGTTGCGGCAGGTGCTCTCGACCTACGACGGGGCCCTCAGGGACCCGCTCTGGTGGCCTCAGGAAAGGCCAGTCCCCATGCAAGTTGCAAGGGAACTCTCGGGATTCCTCTCCCGTCAGTCCCGGGGCCTAAGACCCTGTGTGGAGTCGGTGCCGGAACCTAAGAATTCCTCTCCAGGGCTGACATGGATCTTGGGGTACTTCTGTAGTCTCCCCAGGGGAGTCAGTCCTGGTCTCGAGTGTGGGCATGCAAGTGCGCTTTCCTCCCGAGCTGTAGCAGCAGTGTCACGATTCCCTTCGCTTGGATCAAGGGACATGTGGCTTTCCCTCGAGGCTTTCCCATGAGGCTTTCCCACGAGGCTTTTCCACAGGGCTGTCCCACGTGCCACCATGGTGTGAGTCGATCCTCGGCTTGAAAGTCGAGGCAGTGCAGGGAAAACAGGTTTCCCTGGAATAGACTGAGACATCTGGGGGACTCTGGGAATGGTGGCATGACCCTGGAGTTCCTGTCGCCTTTCCTGTTGAGAGCGCCTCCTCTTGAGTTGCGACGGAAACGCCGGGAATTCTTTCCCGATGACGCAGGAAAAGCATCCCTCTTCTCGAGCTAGGAGGCGGAAACGCGGCTCCTCTGGATTGGGCGGGACTCTCGTCCTTCCTCTTGAGTGGAGACGGGTATGTCGGGGAACTTCTTGAGTTGTAGCAAGGGTGTGAAGGCCCCTTTGGAAGTTCCAGAGGTTAGGTGTGATTAGCCTGGGGACGCCTCAGAGGAAATGGGCCTCATCTCCCCTGGAGGGGAGAACCTCCTGCATTTTCTCGAGTTGGTGCAGGTGTTCTCTCATTACGACGGGGACCTCAGGGACCCGCTCTGGTGGCCTCAGGAAAGGCCAGTCCCCATGCGAGTTGCTCGGGGGCCTCTCGGGATTGCTCTCCTGTCGATGCCAGGGCCTAAGACCTTGTGTGGAGTCGATGCCGGAATCTGAGGATTCCTCTCCAATGCTGACATGGATTTGGGGTACTTCTGGAGTCTCCCAGGGGAGTCAGTCCTCGTCTCGAGTGGAGCATGCACGTGCGCTTTCCTCCCAAGCTGTAGCAGCAGTGTCGTGCTTCCCTTCGCGTGGATCAGGGATCAGGGGCTTTCCCTCGAGGCTTCCCACGAGCCTTTCCCACGAGACTTTCCCACAAGGCTGTCCACGTGCCACCGTGGTGTGAGTCGGTCCTCGCTTGAAAGTGGAGGCAGTGTGGGAAGTCAGGTTTCCCAGGAATGGACTGAGACATCTGGGGGACTCTAGGAATGGTGGCACGACCCTGGAGTTCCTCTCGCCTTTCCTGTGGAGAGCGCCTCCTCTTGAGCGGCGACAGGAACGCCGGGAATTCTTTCCAGAGCACGCAGGGAAAGGATCCCTCCTCTCCGAGCTAGGAGGCGGAAACGGGCTCCTCTGGATGTGGGCGGGACTCTCGTGCTTCCTCTCGAGTGGAGACGAGTATGTCGGGGGAACTTCTTGAGTTGCAGCAAGGGTGTGATGGACCCTTTGGAAGTTCCAGATGTTAGGTGTGCTTAGCCTAGAGACGCCTCAGCGGAAATGGGCCTCATCTCGCCTGGAGGGGAGAACCTCCTGGATTTTCTCGAGTTGCGGCAGGTGCTCTAGACTTACCACGGGGACATCAGGGACCTGTTCTGGTGGCCTCAGAAAAGGCCAGTACCCATGCGAGTTGCTTGGGGGCCTCTCGGATTCCTCTCCCGTCGATGCGGGGCCTTAGACCTGGAGTGGAGTCGGTACCGGAACCTGAGAATTCCTCTCCAGTGCTGACATGGATCTTGGGTACTTCTGGTGTCTCCCCAGGGAGTCAGTCCTCGTCTCGGTGGGGGCATGCACTGGCGCTTTCCTCCCGAGATGTAGCAGCAGTGTCACGCTTCCCTTCGAGTGGAACAAGGATCTGTGGCATTCCCTCGAGGCTTTCCCACGAGGCTTTCCCACGAGGCTTTACCACAGGGTGTCCCACGTGCCACCGTGGTGTGAGTCGATCCTTGGCTCGAAAGTCAAAACATGCAGGGAAAACAGGTTTCCCTGGAATGGACTGAGACATCTGGCGGACTTTAGGAATGGTGGCATGACCCTGGAGTTCCTCTCGCCTTTCCTGTGGAGAGCGCCTCCTCTTGAGATGCGACAGGAACGCCGGAATTCTTTCCCGAGCACTCAGGAAAGGATCACTCCTCTTGAGCTAGGAGGTGGAAACGGGGCTCCTCTGGATGTGGTCGGGACTCTCATGCTTCTCTCGAGTGGAGATGGGTATGTCAGGGAACTTCTTGATTTGCAGTAAGGGTGTGAAGGACCCTTTGGAATTTCAGATTTAGGTGTGATTAGCTTCGAGATGCCTCAGTGGAAATGGGCCTCATTTCGCCTGGAGGGTAGAACCTCCTGGATTTTCTCGAGTTGCGGCAGGTGCACTCGACTTACGACGGGGACCTCAGGGACACGCTTTGGTGGCTCGGGAAAGGCCATTTCCTTGCGAGTTACTCTGGGCCTCTCGGGATTCCTCTCCCGTGGATGCCAAGGCCAAAGACCTTGTGTGGAGTCGGTGCCAGAACCTGAGGATTCCTCTCCAGTGCTGACATGGATCTTGGGGTATTCTGGAGTCTCCCCAGGGAGTCAGTCCTCGTAATGAGTGGGGCATGCAAGTGCACTTTCCTCCCGAGCTGTAGCAGCAGTCTAACGCTTCCCTTCGCGTGGAAAAAGGGATCTGTTGCATTCCCTCGAGGCTTTCCCACGAGGCTTTCCCACGAGGCTTTCCCACAGGGCTGTCCCACGTGCCACCGTGGTGTGAGTCGATCCTCAGCTTGAAAGTCGAGGCAGTGCATGGCAAACAGGTTTCCCTGGAATGCACTGAGACATCTGGGGGACTCTGGGAATGTGGCACGACCCTGGAGTTCCTCTCGCCTTTCCTGTGGAGAGCGCCTCCTCTTGAGATGCGACGGGAACGCCGGGAATTCTTTCCCGACCACGCAGGGAAAGGATCCCTCCTCTCGAGCTAGGAGGCGGAAACGGGGCTCCTCTGGATGTGGGCGGAACACTAGTGCTTCCTCTCGAGTGGAGACGGGAATGTCGCGGCATTTCTTGAGTTGCACTAAGGGTGTGAAGGACCCTCTGGAAGTTCCAGAGTTTAGGTGTGAATAGCCTCGAGACGCCTCAGCGGAAATGGGCCTCATCTCGCCTGGAGGGAGAACCTCCTGGATTTTCTCGAGTTGCGGCAGGTGCTCTCGACTTACGACGGGGACCTCAGGGACCCACTCTGGTGGCCTCAGGAAAGGCCAGTACCCTTGCGAGTTGCTCGGGAGCCTCTCGGGATTCCTCTCCCGTCTATGCCCGGGCCTAAGACCTTGTGTGGAGTTGGTGCCGGAACCTGAGGATTCCTCTCCAGTGCTTATATGGATCTTGGTGTACTTCTGGAGTCTCCCCAGGGCAGTCAGTCCTCGTCTCGTGTGGGGGCATGCACGTGCGCTTTCCTCCCGAGCTGTAGCAGCAGTGTCACGCTTCCCTTCGCGTGGATCAAGGGATCAGGGGCTTTCCCTCGAGGCTTTCCCACGAGGCTTTCCCACGAGGCTTTCCCACAGGGCTGTCCACGTGCCACCGTGGTGTGAGTCGATCCTCGACTTGAAAGTCGAGGCAGTGCAGGGAAAACAGGTTTCCGTGGAATGGACGGATATATCTGGGGGACTCTGGGAATGGTGGCACGACCCTGGAGTTCCTCTCGCCTTTCCTGTCGAGAGCGCCTCCTCTTGAGATGCGGCGGAAACGCCGGGAATTCTTTCCCGACCACGCAGGGAAAGGATCCCTCCTCTTGAGCTAGGAGGCGGAAACGGGGCTCCTCTGGATGTGGGCAGAACTCTCGTGCTTCCTCTCGAGTCGAGACGGGTATGTCGGGGCACTTCTTGAGCTGCAGCAAGGGTGTGAAGGACCCTGTGGAAGTTCCAGAGGTTAGGTGTGATAAGCCTCGAGACGCCTCAGCGGAAATGGGCCTCATCTCGCCTGGAGGGGAGAACCTCCTGGATTTTCTCGAGTTGCGGCAGGTGCTCTCGACTTAAGACGGGGACCTCAGGGACCCGCTCTGTTGGCCTCAGGAAAGGCCAGTCCCCATGCGAGTTGCTCGGGGACCTCTCGGCATTCCTCTCCCATCGATGCCGGAGCCTAAGACCTTGTGTGGAGTCGGTGCCGGAACCTGAGGATTCCTATCCATTGCTGACATGGATCTTGGGGTACTTCTGGAGTCTCCCCAGGGGAGTCAGTCCTCGTCTCGAGTGGGCGCATGCCCATGCGCTTACCTTACCTCCGAGCTGTAGCTGAAGTATCTCGCTTCCCTTCTTGTGGAGTAAGGGATCTGTGGCTTTCCTTCGAGTCTTTCCCACGAGGCTTTCCCACGAGGCTTTTCCCAAACGGCTGTCCCAGGTGCCACCGTGGTGTGAATCGATCCTCGGCTTGAAAGCCAAGGCAATGCAGGGAAAACAGGTTTCCGTGGAATGGACTGAGACATGTGGGGGACTCTGGGATTGGTGGCACCACCCTGGAGTTCCTCTCGCCTTCCCTGTGGAGAGCGACTCCTCTTGAGACGCTATGGGAACGCCGGAATTCTTTCCCAAAAACGCAGGGAAAGGATCCGTCCTCTCGGGCTAGGAGACGGAAACGGGGCTCCTCTGGATGTGGGCGGGATTCTCGTGCTTCCTCTCGAGTGGAGACAGGTATGTCGGGGAACTTCTTGAGTTGCAGCAAGGACGTGAAGGACCCTTTGGAAGTTTCAGAGGTTAGGTGTGATTAGCCTCGAGACGCCTCAGCGGAAATGGGCCTCATCTCGCATGGAGGGGAGAACCTCCTGGATTTTCTCGAGTTGTGGCAGGTGCTCTCGACTTATGACGGGGAACTCAGGGACCCGCTCTGGTGGCCTATCGAAAAGCCGCGTCCCCTTGCGAGTTGCTCGGGGCCCTCTAGGGATTACTTTCCCGTCGATGTCGGAGCATAAGACCTTGTGTGGAGTCAGTGCCGGAACCTGAGGATTCCTCTCCAGTGCTGACATGGATCATTGGGTAACTTCTGGAAGTCTCCCCCGGGGAGTCAGTCTGCGTCTCGAGTGGGGGCATGCACGTGC
>NW_017192814.1:0-10099 GCF_001704415.2 Capra hircus
CGTCGATGCTGGGCGCCCAAACCTTTGTGTGCGAAGGTGGATTCAGTGCCGGAACTGAGGATTCCTCTCCAGTGCTGACATGGATCTTGGTACTTCTGGAGTCTCCCCAGGGGAGTCAGTCCTCGTCTCGAGTCGGCATGCACGTGCGCATTCCTCCCGAGCTGTAGCAGCAGTGTCACGCTTCCCTTCCGTGGATCAAGGATCAGGGCTTCCCTCGAGGCTTTCCCACGAGCTTTCCCACGAGGCTTTCCCACAGGGCTGTCCCATATGCCACCGTGTTGTGAGTCGATCCTCAGCTTGAAAGTCGAGGCAGTGCAGGGAAAACAGGTTTCCCTGGAATGGACTGAGACATCTGGGGGACTCTGGGAATGTGGCACGACCCTGGAGTTCCTCTCGCCTTTCCTGTGGAGAGCGCCTCCTTGAGATGCGCGACGGAACGCCGGGAATTTTTCCCGACCACGCAGGGAAAGGATCCCTCCTCTCGAGCTAGGAGGCGGAAACGGGGCTCCTCTGGATGTGGGCGGGACTCTCGTGCTTCTCTCGAGTGGAGAGGGGGGGAACTTCTTGAGTTGCAGCAAGGTGTGAAGGACCCTTTGGAAGTTCCAGAGGTTAGGTGTGATAGCCTCGAGACGCCTCAGCGGAAATGGCCTCATCTCGCCTGGAGGGGAGAACCCCTGGATTTTCTCGAGTTGCGGCAGGTGCTCTCGACTTACGACGGGGACCTCAGGGACCCGCTCTGGTGGCCTCAGGAAAGGCCAGTCCCCATGCGAGTTGCTCGGGGCCTCTCGGGATTCCTCTCCCGTCGATGCCGGGGCCTAAGACCTTGTGTGGAGGTGCCGGAACCTGAGGCATTCCTCTCCAGTGCTGACATGGATCTTGGGGTACTTCTGGAGTCTCCCCAGGGGAGTCAGTCCTCATCTCGAGGGGAGTATGCACGTGCGCTTTCCTCCCGAGCTGTAGCAGCAGTGTCACGCTTCCCTTCGCGTTGATCAAGGGATCTGTGGCTTTCCCTCGAGGCTTTTCCCACGAGGCTTTCCCACAGAGCTGTCCCACGTGCCACCGTGGTGTGAGTCGATCCTCGGCTTGAAAGTCGAGGCAGTGCAGGGAAAACAGGTTTCCCTGGAATGGACTGAGACATCTGGGGGACTCTGGGAATGCTGGCACGACCCTGGAGTTCCTCTCGCCTTTCCTGTGGAGAGCGCCTCCTCTTGAGATGCGACGGAAGCCCGGAATTCTTTCCCGACCACGCAGGGGAAGGATCCCTCCTCTCGAGCTAGGAGGCGGAAACGGGGCTCCTCTGGATGTGGGCGGACTCTCGTGCTTCCTCTCGAGTGGAGACGGGTATGTCGGGGAACTTCTTGAGTTGCAGCAAGGGTGTGAAAGACCCTTTGGAAGTTCCAGAGGTTAGGTGTGATTTGCCTCGAGACGCCTCAGCGGAAATGGGCCTCATCTCGCCTGGAGGGGAGAACCTCCTGGATTTTCTCGAGTTGTGGCAGGTGCTCTCGACTTACGACGGGACCTCAGGGACCCGCTCTGGTGGCCTCAGGAAAGGCCAGTCCCCATGCGAGTTGCTCGGGGGCTCTCGGGATTCCTCTCCCGACGATGCGGGGCCTAAGACCTTGGTGGAGTCGGTGCCAGAACCTGAGGATTCCTCTCCAGTGCTGACATGGATCTTGGGGTACTTCTGGAGTCTCCCCAGGGGAGTCAGTCCTCGTCTCGAGTTGGGCATTCACGTGCGCTTTCCTCCGAGCTGTAGCAGCAGTGTCACGCTTCCCTTCGCGTGGATCAAGGGATCTGTGGCTTTCCCTCGAGGCTTTCCCACCAGGGGCTGTCCCACGTGCCACCGTGGTGTGAGTCGATCCTCGGCTTGAAAGTCGAAACAGTGCAGGGAAAACAGGTTTCCCTGGAATGGGACTGAGACATCTGGGGGACTCTGGAATGGTGGCATGGCCCTGGAGTTCTTCTCGCCTTTCCTGTGGAGAGCGCCTCCTCTTGAGATGCGACGGGAACGCCGGAATTCTTTCCCGAGCACGCAGGGAAAGGATCCCTCCTCTCGAGCTAGGAGGTGGAAACGGGGCTCCTCTGGATGTGGTCGGGACTCTCGTGCTTCATCTCGAGTGGAGACGGTTATATCGGGGAACTTCTTGAGTTGCAGCAAGGGTGTGAAAGACCCTTTGGAAGTTCCAGAGGTCTGGTGTGATTAGCCTCAGGACGCCTCAGCGGAAATGGGCCTCATCTCGGCCTGGAAGGGAGAACCTCCTGGATTTTCTCGAGTTGTGGCACAGGTGCACTAGACTTACGACGGGGACCTCAGGGACGCGCTCTGGTGGCCTCGGGAAAGGCCATTTCCTTGCGAGTTACTCGGGGGCTTTCGGGATTCCTCTCCAGTCGATGCCAGGGCCTAAGACCTTGTGTGGAGTCGGTGCCAGAACCTGAGGATTCCTCTCCAGTGCTGACATGGATCTTGGGCTACTTCTGGAGTCTCCCCAGGGGAGTCAGCCCTCGTCTCGAGTTGGGCATGCAAGTGCACTTTCCTCCCGAGCTGTAGCAGCACTGTAACGCTTCCCTTCGCGTGGAAACAGGGATCTGTGGCATTCCCTTGAGGCTTTCCCACGAGGCTTTCCCACGAGGGTTTCCCACAGGGCAGTCCCACGTGCCACCGTGGTGTGATTCGATCCTCGGCTTGAAAGTCGACGCAGTGCAGGGAAAACAGTTTTCCCTGGAATGGACTGAGACATCCAGAGGATTCTGGGAATGGTGGCTCGACCGTGGAGTTCCTCTCGCCTTTCCTGTGGAGCCCGCCTCCTCTTGAGATGTGACGGGAACACCGGGAATTCTATCCCGACCACGGAGGGAAAGGATTCCTGCTCTCGAGCTAGGAGGCGGAAACGGGGCTCCTCTGGATGTGGGCGGGACTCTCGTGCTTCCTCTCGAGTGAGACGGGTATGTCGGGGTACTTCTTGAGTTGCAGTAAGGGTGTGAAGGACTCTTTGGAAGTTCCAGAGGTAAGGTGTGATTAGCCTCGAGATACCTCAGCGGAAATGGGAATCAGCTCGCCTGGAGGGGAGAACCTCCTGGATTTTCTCGAGTTGCAGCAGGTGCTCTCGACTTACGACAGGGACCGCAGGGACCCACTGTGGTGGCCTCAGGAAAGATCAGTCCCCATGCAAGTTGTTCTGGGGCCTCTCGGGATTCCTCTCACGTCGATGCAGGGGCCTAAGACCTTGTGTGGAGTCAGTGCCAGAACCTGAGGATACCTCTCCAGTGCTGACATGGATCTTGGGTACTTCTGGAGTCTCCCCAGGGGTGTCAGTCCTCGTCTCGAGTGGGGCCATGCACGTGCGCTTTCCTCCCGAGCTTTAGCAGCAGTGTCACGCTTCCCTTCGCGTGGATCAAGGAATCTGTGGATTTCCCTCGAGGCTTTCCCACGAGGCTTTCCCACAGGGCTGCCCCACGTGCCACTGTGGTGTGAGTCGATACTCGGCTTGAAAGTCGAGGCAGTGCAGGGAAACCAGGTTCCCTGGAATGGACTGAGACATCTGGGGGACTCTGGCAATGGTGGCACGAACCTGGAGTTCCTCTCGCTTTTCCTCTGGAGAGCGCCTCCTCTTGAGATGCGACGGGAACGCCGCGAATTCTTTCCCCACCACGCAGGGAAAGGATCAAACCTCTCGAGCTAGGAGGCGGAAACGTGGCTCCTCTTGATGTGGGCGGCACTTTCCTGCTTCCTCTCGAGTGGAGACGGGTATGTCGGGGTACTTCTTGAGTTGCAGCAAGGGTGTGAAGGACCCTTTGGAAGTTCCAGAGGTAAGGTGTGATTAGCCTCGAGATACCTCAGCGGAAATGGGCCTCATGTCGCCTGGAGGGGAGAACCTCCTGGATTTTCTCGAGTTGCGGCAGGTGCTCTCGACTTACGACGGGGACCTCAGGGACCCACTCTGGTGGCCTCAGGAAAGCCCAGTCCCCATGGGAGTTGCTCGGGGGCCTCTCGGGATTCCTCTCCCGTCGATGCCGGGGCCTAAGACCTTGTGTGGAGTCAGTGCCGGAACCTGAGGATTCCTCTCCAGTGCCGACATGGATCTTCGGTGACTTCTGTAGTCTCCCCAGAGGCGTAAGTCCTCGTCTCGAGTGGGGGCATGCACGTGCGCTTTCCTCCCGAGCTGTAGCAGCAGTGTCACGCTTCCCTTTTCGTGTATCAAGGGATCTGTGGCTTTCCCTCTAGACTTTCCCATGAGGCTTTCCCACGAGGCTTTCCCACAGTGCTTTCCCACGTGCCACAGTGGTGTGAGTCGATCCTCGGCTTAAAAGTCGAGGCAGTGCAGGGAAACCAGGTTCCCTGGAATGGACTGAGACATCTGGGGGACTCTGGCAATGGTGGCACGAACCTGGAGTTCCTCTCGCTTTTCCTCTGGAGAGCGCCTCCTCTTGAGATGCGACGGGAACGCCGCGAATTCTTTCCCCACCACGCAGGGAAAGGATCAAACCTCTCGAGTTAGGAGGCGGAAACGTGGCTCCTCTTGATGTGGGCGGCACTTTCCTGCTTCCTCTCGAGTGGTGACGGTTATGTCGCGGAACTTCCTGAGTTACAAAACGGTGTGAAGGACCCTTTGGAAGTTCCAGAGGTAAGCTGTGATTAGCCTCGAGATACCTCAGCGGAAATGGGCTTCATGTCGCTTGGAGGGGAGAACCTCCTGGATTTTCTCGAGTTGCGGCATATGCTCTCGACTTACGACGGGGACCTCAGGGACCCACTCTGCTGGCCTCAGGAAAGGCCAGTCCCCATGCGAGTTGCTCGGGGGCCTCTCGGGATTCCTCTCCTGTCGATGCCGGGGCCTAAGACCTTGTGTGGAGTCAGTGCCGGAACCTGAGGATTCCTCTCCAGTGCCGACATGGATCTTCCGGGACTTCTGGAATCTCCCCAGAGGCGTAAGACCTCGTCTCGAGTGGGGGCATGCACGTGCGCTTTTCTCCCGAGCTGTAGCAGCAATGTTACTCTTCCCTACGCGTGGATCAAGGGATCTGTGGCTTTCCCTCGAGGCTTTCCGACGAGGCTTTCCCACGAGGCTTTCCCACAGGGCTGTCCAACGTGCCATCGCGGTGTGAGTCCATCCTCGGCTTGAAAGTCGACGCAGTGCAGGGAAAACAGGTTTCCCTGGAATGGACTGAAACATCTGGGGGACTCTGGGAATGGGGCCTGATACTGGAGTTCCTCTCGCCTTTCCTGTGGAGAGCGCCTACTCTTGAGATGAGACGGGAACGCTAGGAATTCTTTCCCGACCACGCAGGGAAAGGATGCCTCCTCTCGAGCTAGCAGGCGGAAACGGGGCCACTCTGGATATGGGCGGGACCCTCGGGTTCCTCTTGAGTGGAGACGGGTATGTCGGGGAACTTCTTGAGTTGCAGCAAGGAAGTGACGGACCCTTTGGAAGTTCCAGAGGTAAGGTGTGATTAGCCTCGAGATACCTCAGCGGAAATAGGTCTCAGCTCGCCTGGAGGGGAGAACCTCCTGGATTTTCTCGAGTTGCGGCTGGTGCTCTCGACTTATGACGGGGAACTCAGGGACCCGGTGTGGTGGCCTCAGGAAAGGCCAGTCCCCATGCGAGTTGCTCGGGGGGCCTATCGGGATTCCTCTCCCATCGATGCTGGGTCCTAAGACATGGTGTGGACTCAGTGCCAGAACCTGAGAATTCCTCTCCAGTGCCGACATGGATCTTGGGGTACTTCTGGATTCTCCCCAGGGCAGTCAGTCCTCGTCTCGAGTGGGGGCATGCACGTGCGCTTTCCTCCTGAGCTGTAGCAGCAGTGTCGCGCTTCCCTTCGCGTGGATCAAGGGATCTGTGTCTTTCCCTCGAGGCTTTCCCACGAGGCTTTCCCACGAGGCTTTCCCGCAGGGTTGTCCCACGTGCCACCACTGTGTGAGTCGATCCTTGTCTTGAAAGTCGAGGCAGTGCAGGGAAAACAGGTTTCCCTGGAATGGACTGACACATCTGGGGGACTCTGGGAATGTGGCCCGACCCTGGAGTTCCTCTCGCCATTCCTGTGGAGAGCGCCTCCACTTGAGATGCGACGGGAACGCCGGGAATTCTTTCCCGAACACGCAGGGAAAGGATCCCTCCTCTCGAGCTAGGAGGCGGAAACGGGGCTCCTCTGGATGTGGGCGGGACTCTCGTGCTTCCTCTCGAGTGGAGTCGGGTATGTCGGGGAACTTCTTGAGTTGCAGCAAGAGTGTGAAAGACCCTTTGGAAGATCCAGAGGTTAGGTGTGATTAGCCTCGAGACGCCTCAGTGGAAATGGGCCTCATCTGGCCTGGAGGGGAGAACCTCCTGGATTCTCGAGTTGCGGCAGGTGCTCTCGACTTACGACGGGGACATCAGGGACCCGCTCTGGTGGCCACAGGAAAGGCCAGTCCCCTTGCGAGTTGCTCGGGTCCTCTTGGATTACTCTCCCGTCGATGCCGGGGCTTAAGATCTTGTGTGTAGTCGTGCCGGAACCTGAGCATTCCCCTTCAGTGCTGACATGGATCTTTGGGTACTTCTGGAGTCTCCCCAGGGGAGTCAGTCCTCGTCTCGAGAGGGGGCATGCACGTGCGCTTTCCTCCCGAGATGTAGCAGCAGTGTCACGCTTTCCTTCGCGTGGATCAAGGGATCTGTGGCTTTCCCTCGAGGCTTTCCCACGAGGCTTTCCCACGAGGCTTTCCCACAGGGCTGTCCCACGTGCCACCGTGGTGTGAGTCGATCCTCGGCTTGAAAGTCGAGGCAGTGCAGGGAAAACAGGTGTCCCTGGAATGGACGGAGACATCTGGGGTACTCTGGGAATGGTGGCACGACCCTGGAGTTCCTCTCGCCTTTCCTGTGGAGAGCGCCTCCTCTTGAGATGCGACGGGAACGCCGGGAATTCTTTCCCGAACACACAGGGAAAGGATCCCTCCTCTCGAGCTAGGAGGCGGAAACGGGGCTCCTCTGGATGTGGGCGGAACTCTCGTGCTTCCTTTCGAGTGGAGACGGGTATGTCGGGGCACTTCTTGAGCTGCAGCAAGGGTGTGAAGGACCCTTTGGAAGTTCCAGATGTTAGATATGATTAGCCTCGAGACGACTCAGTGGAAATGGGCCTCATCTCGCCTGGACAGGAGAACCTCCTAGATTTTCTCGAGTTGCGGCAGGTGCTCTCGACTTACGACGGGGACCTCAGGGACCCGCTCTGGTGGCCTCAGGAAGGCCAGTCCCCTTGCGAGTTGCTCGGGGGCCACACGGGGGCCACTCGGGTTTCCTCTCCCGTAGATGCTGGGGCCTAAAACCTTGTGTGGAGTCAGTGCCGGAACCTGAGGATTCCTCTCCAGTGCTGACATGGACCTTTGGGTACTTCTGGAGTCTCCCCAGGGGAGTCAGTCCTCGTCTCGAGTGGGGGCATGCACGTGGGCTCTCCTCCCGAGCCTTAGCAGGAGTGTCACGTTTCCCTTCGCTGAGGATCAAGGGATTTTGTGTCTTTCCCTCGAGGCTTTCCCACGAGGCTTTCCCACGAGGCTTTCCCACAGGGTCTCCCACGTGCCACCGTGGTGTGAGTCGATCCTCGGCTTGAAAGTCGAGGCAGTGCAGGGGAAAACAGGTTTCCCTGGAATGGACTGAGACATCCAGGGGACTCTGGGAATGGTGGCACGACCCTGGAGTTTCTCTCGCCTTTCCTGTGGAGAGCGCCTCCTCTTGAGATGCGACGGGAACGCCGGGAATTCTTTCCCGACCACGCAGGGAAAGGATCCCTCCTCCTGGGCTAGGAGGTGGAAACGGGGCTTCTCTGGTTGTGGGCGGGACTCTCGTGCTTCCTCTCGAGTGGAGACGGGTATGTCGGGGAACTTCTTGAGTTGCAGCAAGGGTGTGAAGGACCCTTCGGAAGTTCGAGAGGTAAGGTGTGATTAGCCTCGAGATGCCTCAGCGGAAACAGGTCTCAGCTCGCCTGGAGGGGAGAACCTCCTGGATTTTCTCGAGTTGCGGCTGATACTCTCGACGTACGACGGGGAACTCAGGGACCAGCTGTGGTGGCCTCAGGAAAGGCCAGTCCTCATGCGAGTTGCTCGGGGGCCTCTCCGGATTCCTCTTCGTCGACGCCGGGGCCTAAGATTCTGTGTGGATTTGGTGCCGGAAACTGAGCATTCCTCTCCAGTGCTGACATGGATCTTGGGGGTACTTCAGGAGTCTCCCCAGTGGAGTCAGTCCTCGTCACTAGTGGGGGCATGCACGTCCGCTTTCCTCCCGAGCTGTAGCAGCAGTGTCGCGCTTCCATTCGCTTGGATCAAGGGATCTTGTGGCTTTCCCTCGAGGCTTTCCCTCGAGGGTTTCCCATGAGGCTTTCCCACGAGGCTTTCCCACAGAGCTCTCCCACGTGCCACCGTGGTGTGAGTGGATCCTCGGCTTGAAGGTCTAGGCAGTGCAGGGAAACAGTTTTCCCTGGAATGGACTGAGACCTCTGGGGACTCTGGTAATGTGGCACGACCCTGGAGTTCCTCTCTCCTTTCTTGTAGAGAGTGCCTCCTCTTGAGATACGACGGAATGCCGGGAATTCTTTCCCGACCCTGCAGGGAAAGGATCCCTCCTCTCGAGCTAGGAGCGGAAACGGGGCTCCTCTGGATGTGAGCGGGACTCTCGTGCTTCTCTCGAGTGGAGATGGGTATGTCGGGGAACATCTTGAGTTGCAGCAAGGGTGTGAAGAACCCTTTGGAAGTTCCAGAGGTTAGGTGTGATTAGCCTGGAGACGCCTCAGCGGAAATGGCACTCATCTCGCCTGGATGGGAGAACTCCTGGATTTTCTCGAGTTTCGGCAGGCGCTCTCGACTTACGACGGGACCTCAGGGACCCGCTCTTGTGGCCTCAGGAAAGGCCAGTCCCCAAGCTAGTTGCTCGGGGGCCTCTCGGGATTCCTCTCCCGTCGATATCGGGGCCTAAGACCTTGGGTGGAGTCGGTGCCAGACCTGAGGTTTCCTCTCCAGTGCTGACATGGATCTTGGGGTTCTTCTGGAGTCTCCCCAGTGGAGTCAGTCCTCGTCTCGAGTGGGGCGATGCACGTGCGCTTTCCTCCCGAGCTGTAGTAGCAGTGTCAAGCTTCCCTTCGCGTGGATCAAGGGATCTGTGGCTTTCCCTCAAGGCTTTCCCACAAGGCTTTCCCACGAGGCTTCCCCACAGGGCTTTCCCACGTGCCACCGTGGTTTGAGTTGATCCTCGGGCTTGAAAGTCGAAGCAGTGCAGGGAAAACAGGTTTCCCTGGAATAAACTGAGAATTCTGGGGACTCTGGGAATGGGGCCTGATCCTGGAGTTCCTCTCGCCTTCCTCTGGAGAGCGCCTCCTCTTGAGATGCGACGGAACGCTAGGAATTCTTTCCCGACACACAGGGAAAGGATCCCTCCTCTCGAGCTAGCAGGCGGAAACGGGGCCACTCTGGAAGTGCGCGGGACTCTCGTGTTCCTCTTGAGTGGAGACGGGTATGTCGGGGAACTTCTTGAGTTTGCAGCAAGGGTGTGAAGGACCCTTTGGAAGTTCCAGAGGTTAGGTGTGAATAGCCTCAAGACGCCTCAGCGGAAATGGGCCTCATCTCGCCTGGAGGGGGAGAACCTCCTGGATTTTCTCGAGTTGCGGCGGGTGCTCTCGTCTTACGATGGGGACGACAGGGCCCTCTCTGGTGGCCTCAGGAAAGGCCAGTCCCCATGCTAGTTGCATGGGGGCCTCTCGGGATTCCTCTCCGTCGATGCTGGGGCCTAAGACCTTGTGTGGAGTCAGTGCCGGAACCTGAGGATTCCTCTGCAGTGCAGACATGGATATTGGGGTACTTCTGGAGTCTCCCCAGGGGAGTCAGTCCTCGTCTCGACTGGGGCATGCACGTGCGCTTTCCTCCTGAGCTGTAGCAGCAGTGTCGCGCTTCCCTTCGCATGGATCAAGGGATCTGTGGCTTTCCCTCGAGGCTTTCCCACGAGGCTTTCCAAGAGGCTTTCCCACAGGGCTTTCCCACGTGCCACGGTGGTGTGAGTCGATCCTCGGCTTTAAAATCGATGCAGTGAAGGGAAAACAGTTTCCCAGGAATGGACTGAGATATCTGGGGGACTCGAATGGTGGCACG
>NW_017192815.1:0-10098 GCF_001704415.2 Capra hircus
ATACTGAAAATGAACTCTCCAGGTCTATAGGTGCCCAAAAAGCTACTGGAGAAGGATGAAGAAATAACTCCAGAAAGAACTAAGAAACGGAGCCAAAGTGAAAACAATGCCCAGTTGTGGATGTGACTGGTGATGGAAGTAAAGTCCGATGCTGTGAAGCAATATTGCATAGGAACCTGAAATGTTCAGTCCATGAATCAAGGTAAATTTGGAAGTGGTCAAACAGGAGATGGCAAGACTGAACATCGACATTTTAGGGATCAGTGATCTAAAATGGACTGGAATGGGGGAATTTAATTCAGATGACCATTATATCTACTACTGTGGGCAAGGATCCTTAGAAGAAATGGAGTAGCCCTCGCAGTCAACAAAAGAGTCTGAAATGCAGTATTTGGGTACAATCTCAAAAAGACAGAATGATCTCAATTCATCTTCAAGGCAAACCGTTCAATATCACAGCAATCCAAGTCTATGCCCAACTAGTAATGCTGAAGAAGCTGAAGTTGAATGGTTCTATGAAGATTTACAAGACCTTCTAGAACTAACATCCAAAAAAGATGTCTTTTTCATTATAGGAGACTGGAATGCAAAATAGGAAGTCAAGAGATACCTGGAGTAACAGGCAAGTTTGGTCTTGGAGTACAGAATGAAGCAGGGCGAAGGCTAACAGAGTTTTGCAAGAGAATGCACTAGTCTTAGCATACACCCTCTTTCTACAACACAAGAGAAGAGTTTACACATGGCATCACCAGATGGTCAATACCAAAATCAGATTGATTATATTCTTTGCAGCCAAAGATAGAGAAGCTCTATATGGTCAGCAAAAACAAGGCCAGGAGTTGACTGTGGCTCAGATCATGAACTCTTTATTGCCAAATTCAGACTTAAATTGAAGAAAGTAGGGAAAACCACTAGACCATTCAGGTATGACCTAAATCAAATCCCTTAGGATTATACAGTGGAAGTGAGAAATAGATTTAAGGGCCTAGATCTGATAGAGTGCCTGAAGAACTATGGATGGAGGTTCGTGACATTGTATAGGAGGCAGGATCAAGGCCATCCCCATGAAAAAGAAATGCAAAAAAGCAAAATGGTTGTCTGAGGAGGCCTTACAAATAGCTCAGAAAAGAAGAGACGCTAAAGGCAAAGGAGAAAGGGAAAGATATACCCACCTGAATGCAGAGTTCCATAGAATATCAAGGAGAAATAAGAAAGCCTTCCTCAGTGATCAATGCAAAGAAATAGAGGAAAACAATAAAATAGGAAGACTAGAGATTCTTCAAGAAAATTAGAGATATCAAGGGGAAATTTCATGCAAAGATGGGCTCAATAAAGGACAGAAATGGTAGGGACCTAACAGAAGCAGAAGGTATTAAGAACAGGTGGCAAGAATACGTAGAAGAATTATACAAAAAAGATATTCATGACCCAGATAACCATGATGGTGTGATCACTAACCTAGAGCAGACATCCTGGAGTGCAAAGTCAAGTAGGCCTTAGAAGCATCACTAGGAACAAAGCTAGTGGAGGTGATGGAGTTCCAGTTGAGGTATTTCAAATTGTGAAGGATGATGCTGTTAAAGTGCTGCACTCGATATACCAGCAAATTTGAAAAACTCAGCAGTGGCCACAGGACTGGAAAAAGCAGTTTTCATTTCAATCCCAAAGAAAGGCAATGCCAAAGAATGTTCAAACTACCATGCAATTGCACGCATCTCACATGCTAGTGACCCACTCCAGTATTCTTGCCTGGAGAATCCCAGGGACAGAGGAGCCTGGTTGCCTGCCGTCTATGGGGGTGCACAGAGTCGGACACAACTGAAGTGACTTAGCAGCAGCAGCAGCAGCAGCAGCAGCACACGCTAGTAAATTAATGCCTCAAAATTCTCCAGACCAGACTTCAATAGGTTCATGAACTGGTGAACTTCCAGATGTTCATGCAGGATTTAGAAAAAGGCCAGAGGAACCAGAGATCAAACTGCCAACACCTGTTGAATCATTGACAAAGCAAGAGAATGCCAGAAAAACATCTACTTCCGCTTTATTGATTACACCAAAGCATTTAAACTGTGTAGATCACAACAAACCGTGGAAAATTCTTCAAGAGAAGGGGATACCAGACCACCTGACCTGCCTCCTCAGAAAACTGTATGCAGGTCAAGAAGCGACAGTTAGAACTGGACATGGACCAACAGACTGGTTCCAAATTGGAAAAAAAGAGTATGTCAAGGCTGTACATTGTCACCCTGCTTATTTAGCTTATATGCAGAGTACATCATGCAAAATGCAAGGCTGGATGAATCACAGGCTGGAATCAAGATTGCCAGGAGAAATGTCAATAACCTCAGATACGCAGATGATACCACCTTTACGGCAGAAAGTGAAGAGGAACTAAAGAGCCTCTTCATGAGGGTGAAGGAGGAGAGTGAGAAAGCTGGCTTAAAACTCAACATTCAAAAAAAGAAGATCATGGCATCTGGTCCCGTATCTTCATTGCAAATAGATGGGGGAAACAAAGGAAACAGCGAGAGACTTTATTTTTTTGGACTCCAAAATGCTGCAGATGGTGACTGCAGCCATAAAATTTTAAAAGACGCTTGCTCCTTGGAAGAAATGCTATAATCAACCTAGACAGCATATTGAAAAGCAGAGACATTACTTTGCCAGCAAAGGTCTGTCTAGTCAAAGCCGTGGTTTTTCCAGTAGTCATGAATGGATGTGAGAGTTGGATTATAAAGAAACTGAGAGCCGAAGAATTGATGCTTTTGAACTGTGGTGTTGGAGAAGACTCTAGAGAGTCCCTTGGACAGCAAGGAGATCCAACCAGTACATCCTGAAGAAAAGCAGTCTGAATATTCTTTGGAAGGACTGATGCTGAAGCTGAAGCTCCAATACTTTGGGCCACCTGATGCGAAGACTGACTCCTCGGAAAAGACCCTGATGCACAGGTTTCAGTCCAATTTGACAAAGTTCCAGCTGATTCTTTTTCTTCCCCACTGCACGTACCTCCTTCCTGACTGCCTGCCCTAACAAAACTCAGACTCATGTTCAAAGGATTTCAGATTTACAGAGTCCTAACCCTTGATCTGGAGAAAGGCGATGGCACCCCACTCCAGTACTCTGGAAAATCCATGGACAGAGGAGCCTGGTGGGCTGCCATCTATGGGGCTGGCGAAGAGTCAGACACAACTGCAGCAACTTAGCGGCAGCAGCAACCCCTTGATCAGAAACACCACCACACACGCGTGCGCACACACACACACACCCTAGTGGTTCTGCTTCTCTGAATCTTAACTGCTGGTACAAGTAACCTCTTTGGTTGTTTTTGACAAATGTTAGAAAATAGAGCACATGCTTTCTGACAGATTTTAACTGTTCTGCTCCACCATCTACATATGGACTCATTTTCCTTTGCCTCCATTGTCCCTATCCAGCTCAATTTTGACACCTTTTCTTGGAGGTTTCCTCTCAGCGGTGTTCTGTCCTGGAAGGGAGATTTGCTCGTTATTCCTGAGTTTGTAGGGCCTAGTCTGCACTGGCCCCTTTTAGACCTTATTGATTTTCACTTGCCCTCACTTGCTTTAAGAGTGAGAAAACCCCTTCCAGTTCAGCTGCTTTCAAAGTTTGGGCCACTGGACTTTCTATAAAGTAACCAGTAGCAAGGCTTGCCACAGGCTTTGAGGGGCCCCAGTGCCAAACGAAGATGGCAGACTCTTTGTTCCAACAAAATTAAACCTTTGATTTAATTCATTTCCCTTTCTTCTACACAAGAATACTTGTAGAGGAGAGAGACCCTCCCAGGTACCTGGGGATCCCTCCATGATTCACTTTACAGGGTGCACAAGCCCAACGCCAGTACCACCTGTGCCAAGTCCCCACCAAGGTGACAGTGGCTTCAGTCTTGGGGTGGATGTGGATAAGGCAGACTCCTGAGAATCCTTGCTGGGGAGGCAGGGAGATGGTGGGAAGTAGGACCACACATGAGCTTGAGACAGGCTGGGACCTGGGACTTGGTATCCTTTGCTTCAGTGCCTTGCACCTGGACAAACATCTCCTGTAGCAACAAAATACAAAGAAACTATAAGGGACTAAAAATAACTGCAGGCATGTGCAGTTGGAACAAAGTATGGATAGCAAGATACAAAAAAACAAAAAACCCAATTGCCATTTCTGAAGAGCCCAGAGCAAAAACAGGATGTCAGGAGCAAAAACAGGGCACTGCTCATGCCCCCTGCACAAAATACCACCTAGGGCTGGGCAAACCCCCTCAGCCATCCCTCTGGCCTGATACTTGGACACACGTTACCCTCACCCTGTATAAGGAACCAGCTTGCCCCACCTCAGGGAGTGAACAAGGGAAGCTGTTAGATGTTTTCATTCCCCTCCTGCTGTAGTGGGAGCCCCAATAAAGCCTTGCCATAGACAGAGTGCCTGATGAACTATGGACGGAGGTTCATGACATTGTACAGGAGACAGGGATCAAGCCCATCCCCAAGAAAAAGAAATGCAAAAAAGTGAAATGGCTGTCTGAGGAGGCCTTACAAATAGCTGTGAAAAGAAGGGAAGAGAAAAGCAAAGGAGAAAAGGAAAGATATACCCATTTGAATGCAGAGTTCCAAAGAATAGCAAGGAGAGATAAGAAAGTGATCAATTCCTCAGTGATCAGTGCAAAGAAATAGAGGAAAACAACAGAATGGGAAAGACTACAGATCTCTTCAAGAAAATTAGAGATACCGAGGGAACATTTCATGCAAAAATGGGTACAATAAAGGACAGAAATGGTCTGGACCTAACAGAAGCAAAAGATATTAAGAAGAGGTGGCAAGAATACACAGAACTGTACAAAAAAGATCTTCATGACCGAGATAATCATGATGGTGTGATCACTCACCTAGAGCCAGACATCCTGGAATGTGAAGTCAAGCAGGCCTTAGGAAGCATCACTACGAACAAAGCTAGTGGAGGTGATGGAATTTCAGTTGAGCTATTTCAAATCCTGAAACATGATACTGTGAAACTGCTGCATTCAATATGCCAGCAAATGTGGAAAACTCAGTAGTGGCCACAGGACTGGAAAAGGTCAGTTTTCATTCCAATCCCAAAGAAAGGCAATGCCAAAGAATGCTCAAACTACCACACAATTTCACTCATCTCACATGCTAGTAAGAGAGAGAAGTCACTCAGTCGTGTCCGACTCTTTGCAACCCCATGGACTGTAGCCTACCAGGCTTCTACATCCATGGGATTTTCCAGGCAAGAGTACTGGAGTGGGTTGCCATTTTCCTTCTCTAGTAAAGTAATGCTCAAAATTCTCCAAGCCAGGCTTCAACAATACGTGAACCGTGAACTTCCTGATGTTCAAGCTGGTTTTAGAAAAGGCAGAGGAGACCAAAGATCAAGTTGCCAACATCTGCTGGATCATGGAAAAAGCAAGAGAGTTCCAGAAAAACATCTATTTCTGCTTTATTGACTCTGCCAAAGCCTTTGACTGTGTGGATCATAATAAAATGTGGGAAAATTCTGAAAGAGATGGGAATACTAGACCACCTGATCTGCCTCTTGGAGAAACTTGTATACAGGAAGCAACAATTAGAACTGGTCATGGAACAACAGACTGGTTCCAAGTAGGAAAAAGGAGTACATCAAGGCTGTATATTGTCACCCTGCTTATTTAACTTCTATGCCAGAGTACATCATGAGAAACGCTGGACTGGAAGAAACACAAGCTGGAATCAAGATTGCCGGGAGAAATTTCAATAACCTCAGATATGCAGATGACACCACCCTTAAATGGCAGAAAGTGAAGAAGAACTAAAGAGCCTCTTGAAAGTGAAAGAGGAGAGTGAAAATGTTGGCTTAAAGCTCAACATTCAAAAAACAAAGGTCATGGCATCTGGTCCCATCACTTCATGGCAAATAGATGGGGAAACAGTGGAAAAAGTGGCTGACTTTATTTGTCTGGGCTCCAAAATCACTGCAGATGGTGACTGCAGCCATGAAATTAAAAGACGCTTACTCCTTGGAAGAAAAGTTATGACCAACCTAGACAGCATATTAAAAAGCAGAGACATTACTTTGTCAACAATGGTCCATCTAGTCAAGGCTATGGTTTTCCCAGTGGTCATGTATGGATGTGAGAGTTGGACTATAAAGAAAGCTGAGCACCGAAGAATCGATGCTTTTGAACTGTGGTGTTGGAGAAGACTCTTGAGAGTTCCTTGGACTGCAAGGAGATCCAACCAGTCCATCCTAGAGGAGATCGGTCCTGGGTGTTCATTGGAAGGAATGATGTTGACGCTGAAACTCCAATACTTTAGCCACCTTGATGTGAAGAGCTGAGTCATTTGAAAAGACTCTGATGCTGGGAGGGATTGTGGGCAGGAGGAGAAGAGGACGACAGAGGATGAGATGTCTGGATGGCATCACCGACTCGATGGGACATGGGTTTGGATGGACTCCGGGGGAGATGGTGATGGACAGGGAGGCCTGCCTGGCATTGCTGCGGTTCATGGGGTTGCAAAGAGTCGGACATGACTGAGCGACTGAACTGAACTGAATTTCTTGTCTGGCCTCTTATCAATTTGTATTGGTTGGAGAAGGCCAAGAACCCTAGTCGGTTATCAAGTGGGGTCTCCAAGCCCGCAATGCATGCTCTATCATCCCAGGATAAAAAATTCAAAAATTATTCAGCATTTCTAGATGACCACTATAGATCCTTAGGTTCCATGTGTGAGCCCCTTCTGAGTGTCAGCCCTGTGTGACTGAGCTAGGCCACAGGCCCATTGAGGTCAACCCTGCCTGGAGTTACATTTGGAGGTCTCAGCCTTGCAAAGACACTCTGTTGCCCTCTGCTTAAGCTTCATGTGTCTTTTGCAAGCCGATGGTTCCCCTACCCTCTAGTATTCTGGAATTCTTAGGAAACTGAGTTATCTAGCTTTATTGTATATATTATCTATGGAATTTGGATTGTGCCACAATTCTCTGTGTGTTCACTGGGAATTTGGAGATTATATATATATATACACATACATATATATATTGTTACATGCCCCATCTTCCCAGAGTTCTTGAAGAAGACATTTCAACTTATTGTAAAATTTGATTTTCACCGTTGTTTACTTTTAACCCTTTGGATCCAGGGTCCTGCTGGGTGGAGGTGGGATACAGAATTCCCGTCAGGCTCCACCCTGACCTGGGAAGAGGAGGGGCACTCTGACACTATAAGGGAGGCCTGCTGCCACTTGGTGGGGGATGGAAGTTCAAGACTCCACATGGACCCCACTGACACTGTGAAATGGGAGGTGTCAGTACCATAAGTAGGGGTGAAAATCCCAACTACCTGTTTCCTCTTACATGATGGGGAAGGGGTGATGGACCCCCCAGCAGTGCCCACTCACAGTCAGAGAGTGGAACTCAGGCTTTACTGGTAAGGTGGGCATGGGGCAGTCTAACTCTAAGAAAAGTTTTCCATCTTGCTGTGTTGTGCCTTTCCTGGTCTATTGGCCTGAGAGAGCTAGTGTCTATGGAGAACTTTCTGTCTGCACCTGTTGACAATCTTTACACAAGTTTCTCCAGTGAGGCAGAAAAAGAGCCTAGAGGTGTCACTGCTGTTCTCCTCCTGTATCCGAGTCCCCAGCTGGCCTATTGCCTGTGAAACGGATTTTACTGTAGTTTATTTAATCCTTTACCCATTGAAGGATGTCTGCCTTGTTTCCAGTTTGAGGATGATCCAAATAAGATAGTGTGGACCACATCAATGTCTGCCTGTGATGATGTAAAGTAGTTTTGCTAGACATTACCATTGGAGGGAATTGGGCAAAGGATACACAGGATCTCTCTCTATTATTTCCCACAATTGTATGTGAATATTCAATTATCTAAAAGTTTAATTAGAAAAAAAAGTCCTTAGAGCGATTCTTCTTCTCTATAAACATCTCATGAATTTTTTGTTAAGTTATCCTAAATATATTACAGATTTTCTTTCTATTATAAATTGAATCTTGTAGTCTATTATATTTTCCTGATAGTTATTACTGGTTTTAGTAGCCATGGCTTCCCTGGCGGCTCAGTGGTAAAGAATCTTCTTGCCAGTTCAGGAGACGTGGGTTCAATCCTTGAGTCAAGAAGATGTCCTGGAGAAGGAAATGGAAACGCACTCCAGTATTTTAGCCTGGAAATCCCATGGACAGAGGAGCCTGGCAGGCTACAGTCCGTGGGACCACAAAAGAGTCAGACACAATTATAAACTAAACAACAAATTCATTTTTACATGCTGATCTCCTAGCTGGCAGTTTTGCTGTGTTTTCTTATTTATTCTGATAGACTGTATGTTTAGTCTTTTTTTCCTGTGAGTTTTCAATGTAAACAGCATTGAACTTGTTAAATGGCTTTTGAAAATATGTTGAGAAAACCATGTGATTTTCTCCTTTACTGTGTTCAGTAGTAAATTACACTGGTAGACTTTCTGATAATGAAATGATCTAATGTTAAATATTTTCTGATGGCATGCTTGCTTTCCTGGGATAAACTCAATGCATCATTTTGCTTTGTTTTGTTAGTTTAAAAATATACTATAGAGTTTAATTAGCTAACATTCCTTTTCTCATTTCTGAGTTTATGTTCATCCGTAAAATCAGTCTGTCATTTCCCTTCCTTGTAATTTGCTTGCTCTGTTTTGGTAACAAGGTTATTAACTGACTTCATATAATGAGTTTGGAGGCTTATCTTCAAGTTCTACTTTCTTCAACAAAATGTGTAAAATAGGGGTTACATATTCTTTGAGAGTTTGGTAGAATTTGTCTATGTAAATTCTAGAGTCTCAGTCTACAATTTTAATATTTTCATTTGTTATTGGTTTTCACATTTTTTTTCTTCTAGCACCAAAGTTAGTTTTTAAAGTTTTTTCAAAAAGTTTTCCACTTCCCCTAGATCTTTATATCTAGTCCTCCATCAGTTCAGTTCAGTTCAGTCGCTCAGTCGTGTCTGACTCTTTGTGACCCCATGAATCGCAGCACGCCAGGCAGGCCTCCCTGTCCATCACCAACTCCCAGAGTTCACTCAGATTCACGTCCGTCGAGTCCGTGATGCCATCCAGCCAGCTCATCCTCTGTCATCCCCTTCTCCTCCTGCCCCTAATCCCTCCCAGCATCAGAGTCTTTTCCAATGAGTCAACTCTTTGCATGAGGTGGCCAAAGTACTGCAGTTTCAGCTTCAGCATCATTCCTTCCAAAGAAATCCCAGGGCTGATCTCCTTCAGAATGGACTGGTTGGATCTGCTTGCAGTCCAAGGGACTCTCAAGAGTCTTCTCCAACACCACAGTTCAAAAGCATCAATTCTTCGGCGCTCAGCCTTCTTCACAGTCCAACTCTCACATCCGTACATGACCACAGAAAAAGGAATAGTTGCTTATAATATTCTTATCAATAAATTTTAAATTAAATAGCTTTTAACATTCACATCGAGTAAACACTCTCTTGTAAAAAAGGGTAAACTTTCCAATACTTCCAAGACACTAATAATTTCCCATTCTTCCCAGAAACCCTTCCCATGGAATTGTCAACCAGGTTTAGACAGGTTCTTATGCAGTTGTCATACTAAGGCCTTATCTTCATACTAAGAATTATTTATGTTTATTTTTGAATTAGCTAATTTTTTTTTAAGATCTCATACTTTCTTCCTTCTTTTATTGCTGTTACATTTTAGAACAAATCCTTTGAAGAGCGGGTATGTGGCAATCACAATTTGTGACGTTACTTTCTAAAAGTATCCTCATTATATCCTTACCTGAGAATAATTGAATAGCTTGCGTAGAAGTCTGGATTGGGAATCATTTTTTCTTTAGGAAGGTGGAGGCATTGTTTATAGCCTGAGGTAACTGCAGTGACATCTTTTGTATTCATCTCTGTCGCCGTATTGTTGTCATCTGCCATAATGTATCAACGGTTTCTTATGATTTAGTTTCCTACATTGTGTCAAGTGTTCAGTGAGAACTTTTGATCTGGACACTCATTCCCTAAAATTCCAAGAATTCTACTATTAATTTTTTGTTATTGTTCTTCTTTGCTTTTTATATATTCTCATATTTGGAACTCCAGTTA
>NW_017192816.1:0-10098 GCF_001704415.2 Capra hircus
TGGGGTCACCTGGTCGAGGGGCACCTTGCACCTCCAATGGACCCCAGGCAAGGAGTTTGCAGGCCACCACCTTGCTTCTGAATCCCAAAATGGGGAGCAAAGCTCGCTCTGTCAGAGGGAAGAAAACAGCAACAGGATGGATTTTCAAGGCAGTTGGCTAGCTGTACTGCGTTAGGGCTCCAAAGGAAGGAAAATGCGAATTTTAGCCCCTACGACTGGTATCCAGGTGGGCTCCCAGGATGATTTCCCCGCAGGATCCAAGAACGTTCCAGACAGACCTGGGCTCACTAGCTCCCTCCTGCAGAGGAAACATGAGAGAACAGCTGTTTGGAGGTTGCTTTGACTTCCCCTGGGAGGGTAGGATCTCCCTGGGTGCAGGGCCTCAGGGGGCCATTGCCGCTGAGAAATGCCCTCTAAGCCAGCCTTTGCAGGCCTTGTATGACTCAGCACGGGAGGAGACTGGAAAAGCTCTCTTCCTTGGAGGAAGGAAAGGCAGCCCAGAGAGTGTGTTTTTCACACCTGTATCTTGCAGCAAGTGTTTTGGCGTCTCAGACGTCAGACTCCAGGCCTGCTCCAACGGCCCTCAGTTCCAGAGTCAGGGCCGTGTGTCTCCCTGCATTTTCTGAGGCCTTGGGAACACATTCCTAGGTCAGAACAGTCCTGCCCATGGGGAAGGAGGCTGCGGGAGTGTGTCTGAGGGGGTCGAGTGCCATGCTGGGGTCAATAGACCCGGTACCTCCCAATAGACCCCAGGACAACAGCGGTGGGGCTCCCCCCTGGCTTCCGAAATGCCAAAGCGAGAAGCAAAGCTAGCTCTATCAGAAGAAGAAAAGAGCAATCGGATGGATGTTCAGGCTGTTGCTTGGGCCGCACCACTTCAGGGTCCCCCCGAGAGGAACAGGGCCCTGTGGCCCCTAGGTCCCGATATGCAGGTTAACACACAGGGTGTGTCCCATAGGAGCCAAGAATTTTCCTGACAGACCTAGGCTCACTAGAGCTCTCCTACAGGGCAAAAGGGGTAGAACAGACTGTGGATGTGACTCTGCCTTTCCCAGCGATGGGGCCTCCCTATGGCCCCGGGCTCCAGGGAAAATTGTCCCTGAAAAATGACCTCCAAGAAGCGCTTTTTCCAGCAGGCTGTGATGCAGAGTTCACAGGATGCGGGGAAAGTGATCGTCCTACAGGGAAGAAGAGGCAGCCACCCAGTGTGTGTTTGCAAGCCTGTTTTGGAAGAAACTGGTTAGCTCCTTCAAGGGGAGACCTCCAGGTCTGCTCAGAGGACCGAAATTCCAGAGGCAGCACCATGCATTCTCCCTGTCCTTTCTGAGCCTTGGAAAGACATTCCTGCTATAGCGGTATTGCTCATGAAGAAGCAGGATGCAGGAATGTGTCAGACATGACTGGGTGCCTTCCTGGGTTCAGCTCCGTGAGGGGCCTTTCCACTCAAAGTAGGTCCCATGCCTCCTTGGGGAGGAAGTGGGGCCGCTTGCCTCCAAATTGCCAAAGGCTGGAACAAAGCTAGTTCTATCAGAGGTAAGAAAAGAGCAATTGGATGGATGTGGAAGCTGTTGCTGGGCCGCACTGCTTCAGGCCCCACCCCTCCGCCCCCGAGAGAAACAGGCGCCCTGTGGCCCCTAGGTCCTGGATGCAGTTTCACACATAGAATGTGTCCCCATAGGAGCCAAGAATTTTCCTGACAGACCTAGGCTCACTAGAGCTCTCCTACAGAGCAAAGGGGATGGGACAGATGTGTGGCTGTGGGCTCTGCCTTTCCCTGGGAGTGTGGAGCCGCTCCCTATGGCCCCGGGCTCCAGGGGAAGTTGCCCCTGAATAATGACCTCCAAGAAGCGCTTTTCCAACTGGCTGAGACGTGGAGTTCTCAGGATGCAGGGAAAGCGAGTGTCCTTCGGGGAAGCAAAGGCAGTCACCTGTTATCATGACTTACTAGAATAGTAGGTACCTTCTCCGGTTGGGCAGAGGCCTTCCCTACCTGATCTGAAAAAGAAAATGAAGTAGCTCGCTGATTTGAGAAATAATTCCCCAGACTTGGGTTTCCAACCAGTATAGAATCCGACAATGGCCCTGTCTTTGTAGCCACGTTAATTAACAGGTATGTGAAGCTCTAAATATCAGTGGAAAATTACATACAGCATATAGGCCTCAGGGGAAATGGGCCTCATCTCGCCTGGAGGGGAGAACTCCTGGATTTTACCCAGTTGCGGCAGGTGCTCTCGGAGTTACGATGCGGACCTCAGGGACCCGCTCTGGTGGCCTCAGGAAAGGCCAGTCCCCATGCGAGTTACCAGGGGGCCTCTAGGGATTCCTCACCCATCGATGCCGGTGCCTAAGACCTTGTGTGGAGTCGGGGCCAGACCCTGAGGATGCCTCTCCAGTGCTGACATGAGTCTTTCCATACTTCTGGAGTCTTGCCACGGGATTCAGTCCTCATCTCATGTGGGGCCATGCACCTGCCAATTCCTTCACGAGCTGTAGCAGCAGTGTCACGCTTTCTGACGTGTGGATCAAGGGATCTGTCGCTTTCCATTGAGGCTTTCACACGAGGCTTTCCAACAGGGCTGTCCCACGTGCCACGGTGGTGTGAGTCGATCCTCGCGTGAAATTCGAGGCAGTGCAGGGAAAACAGGTTCTTCTGGAATGGACTTAGACATCTGGGGGACTCTTGGAATGCTGGCAAGACCCTGGAGTCCCTCTCGCCTTTCCTGTGGAGATCTCCTCCTCTTGAGATGCGACGGGAACACGGGGAATTCTTTCCCACCCACGCAGGGAAAGAATCCCTCCTCTTAAGCTAGGAGGCGGAAACGGGGCTCCTCTGGATGTGGGCGGGACTGTTATGCTTCCTCTCGAGTGGAGACGGGTATGTCGGGGAACTTCTTGAGTTGTAGCAAGGGTGTGAAGGACCCTTTGGAAGTTCCAGAGGTTAGGTGTGATTAGCCTCGAGACGCCTCAGCGGAAATGGGCCTCATCTCGCCTGGAGGGCAGAACCTCCTGGATTTTCTCCAGTTACAGCAGGTGCTCTCGACATACGACGGGGACCTCAGGGACCGGGTGTGGTGGCCTCAGGAAAGGCCAGTCCCCATACAAGTTGCTCGGTGGCCTCTCGGGATTCCTCTCCCGTCGATACCGGGGCCTAAGACCTTGTGTGGAGTCGGTGCCGGAACCTGAGGATTCCTCTCCAGGGATGACATGGATCTTGGGGAATTTCTGGAGTCTCCCCAGGGGAGTCAGTCCTCGTCTTGAGTGGGGGCATGCAGGTGCGCTTTCCTCCCAAGCTGTAGCAGCAGTGTCACGCTTCCCTTCGCGTGGATCAAGGGATCTGTGGCTTTCCCTCGAGGCTTTCCCACGAGGCTTACCCACAGGGCTGTCTCACGTGCCACCGTGGTGTGAGTCGATCCTCGGCTTGAAAGTCGAGGCAGTGCAGGGAAAACAGTTTTCCCTAGAATGGACTGAGACATCTGGGTGACTCTGCTAATTGTGGCACGACCCTGGAGTTCCTCTCGCCTTTAGTGAGATGAGCACCTCCTCTTGAGATGCGTCGGGAACGCCGGGAATTCTTTCCCTGACCACGCAGGGAAAGGATCCCTCCTCTCGAGACAGCAGGCGGAAACGGGTCTCCTCTGGATGTGGGCTGAATCTCGTGCTTCCTCTCGAGTGTCAACGGGTATGTCAGGGAACTTCTTGAGTTGCAGCAATGGTGTGAAGGACCCTTTGGAATTTCCAGAGGTTAGGTGTAATTAGCCTCGAGACGCCTCAGTGGAAATGGGACTCATCTCGCCTGGAGGGGAGAACCTCCTCTATTTTCTCGAGTTGAGGCCAATGCTCTCTACTTACGACGGGGACCTAACGGACCCGCTCTGGTGGCCTCAGGAAAGGCCAGTCCCCATGCGACTTGCTCGGGGGCCTCTTGGGATTCCTCTCCCGACGATGCCGGGGCCTAAGACCTTGTGTGGAGTCGGTGCCGGAACCTGAAGATTCCTCTCCAGTGCCGACATGGATCTTGGGGTACTTCTGGAGTCTCCCCAGGGGAGTCAGTCCTCGTCTCGTGTGGGGGCATGCACGTGCGCCTTCCTCCCGAGCTGTAGCAGCAGTGTCACGCTTCCCTTCGCGTGGATCAAGGGAACTGTGGCTTTCGCTCAAGCCTTTCCCACAAGACTTTCCCACAAGACTTTCCCTCGAGGCTTTCCCACGAGGCTTTCCCACAGGGCTGTCCCACGTGCCACCGTGGTGTGAGTCGATCCTCGGCTTGAAAGGCGAGGCAGTGCAGGGAAAACAGGTTTCCCTGGAATGTACTGAGACATCTGGGGGACTCTGTTAATGATGGCACGACCCTGGAGTTCCTCTCGCGTTTCCTGTGGAGAGCGCCTCCTCTTGAGATGAGACCGGAACGCCGAGAATTCTTTCTCGACCACGCAGGGAAAGATCCCTCCTCTCGAGCTAGGAGGCGGAAACGGGGCTCCTCTGGATGTGGGCGGGACTCTCGTGCTTCCTCTCGAGTGGAGACGGGTATGTCGGGGAATCTTCTTGAGTTGCAGCAAGGGTGTGAAGGACCCTTCGGAAGTTCCAGAGGTTAGGTGTGATTAGCCTCGAGACGTCTCAGCGGAAATGGGCATCATCTCGCCTGGAGGGGAGAACCTCCTGGATTTTCTCGGGTTGCGGCAGGTGCTCTCGATTTACGATGGGGACCTCATTGACCCTCTCTGGTGGCCTCAGGAAAGGCCAGTCCCATGCGAGTTTCTCCGGGGCCTCTCGGGATTCCTCTCCAATCGATGCCGGGGCCTAATACCTTGTGTGGAGTCGGTGCCGGAACCTGAGGATTCCTCTCCAGTGCTGACATGGATCTTGGGGTACTTCTGAGTCTCCCCAGGGGGTCAGTCCTCGTCTCAAGTGGTGGCATGCACGTGCGCTTTCCTCCCGAGCTGTAGCAGCAGTGTCACCCTTCCCTTCGCATGGATCAAGTTATCTGTGGCTTTCGCTCGAGGCTTTCCCTCTGAGCTTTCCCACGAGGCTTTCCCACGAGGCTTTCCCACAGGGCTGTCCCACGTGCCACCGTGGTGTGAGTCGATCCTCGGCTTGAAAGTCGAGGCAGTGTAGGGAACACAGGTTTCCCTGGAATGGACTGAGACATCTGGGGGACTCTGGGAATGGTGGCATGACCCTGGATTTCCTCTCACCTTTCCTGTGGAGAGCGCCTCCTCTTGAGATGCGACGGGAACGCCAGGAATTCTTTGCCGACCACGCAGCCAAAGGATGCCTCCACTCGAGCTATGAGGCAGATTGGGGTCTCCTCAGGATGTGGGCGGGATGATCGTGTTTCCCCTCGAGTGGAGATGGGTATGTCGGGGAACTTCTTGAGTTGCAGCAAGGGTGTGAAGGACCCTTTGGAAGTTCCAGAGTTTAGGTGTGATTAGCTTCGAGACCCCTCAGCGGAAATGGGCCTCATCTCGCCTGGAGGGGAGAACCTCCTGGATTTTCTCGAGTTGCCGCAGGTGCTCTCGACTTACGACAGGGACCTAAGGGACCCGCTCTGGTGGTCTCAGGAAAGGCCAGTCCCCATGCGAGTTGCTCGGGGCCCTCTCAGGATTCCTCTCCCGTCGATGCCGGGGCCTAAGACCTTGTGTGGAGTCGGTGCCAGAACCTGAGTATGCCTCTCCCATGCTGACATGGATGTTGGGGAACTTCTGGAGTCTCCCAGGGGAGTCAGTCCTCGTCTCGAGTGGGGGCATGCACGTGGCTTTCCTCCCGAGCTGTAGGAGCAGTGTCATGCTTCCCTTCGCTTGGATCAGGGGATCTGTGGCTTTGCCTCGAGGCTTTCCCACGAGGCTTTTCACGAGGCTCTCCCACAGGGCTGTCCCACGTGCCACCGTGGTGTGAGTCCATCCTCGGCTTCAAAGTCGAGGCAGTGCAGGGAAAACAGGTTTCCCTGGAATGGACTGAGACATCTGGGGAACTCTGGGAATGGTGGCACGACCTGGAGTTCCTCTGGCCTTTCCTGTGGAGAGCGCCTCCTCTTGAGATGCGACAGGAACGCCGGGAATTCTTTCCCGACCACGCAGGGAAAGGATCCCTCCTCTCGAGCTAGGAGGCGGAAACGGGACTCCTCTGAATGTGGGCGGGACTCTCGTGCTTCCTCCTGAGAAGAGACGGTTATATCGGGGAACTTCTTGTGTTGCAGCAATGGTGTGAAGGACCCTTTGGAAGTTCCAGAGCTTAGGTGTGATTAGCCTCGAAACGCCTCAGCGGAAATGGGCCTCATCTCTCCTGGAGGGGAGAACCTCCTGGATTTTCTCGAGGTGCGGCAGGTGGTCTCGACTTATGACGGGGACCTCAGGGGCCCGCTCTGGTGGCATCAGGAAAGGCCAGTCCCCATGCGAGTTGCTCGGGGCCTCTCAGATTCCCCTCCGGGCGATGCAAGGGCCTAAGACCTTGTGTGGAGTCGGTGCCGCAACCTGAGGATTCCTCTCCAGGGATGACATGGATCTTGGGGTACATCTGGTGTCTCCCCCAGGGGAGTCAGTCCTCGTCTCGAGTGGGGGCATGCACGTGCGTTTTCCTCCCGAGCTGTAGCTGCAGTGTCACGCTTCCCTTCGCGTGGATCAAGGGATCTGTGGCTTTCCTTCGAGGCTTTCCCACGAGGCTTTCCCACGAGGCTTTCCACAGGGCTGTCCCACGTGCACCGTGGTGTGAGTCAATCCTCTGCTTGAAAGTCGAGGCAGTGCAGGGAAAACAGGTTTCCCTGGAATGGACTGAGACATCTGGGGACTCTGGAATGGTGGCACGACCCTGGAGTTCCTCTCGCCTTTCCTGTGGAGAGCGCCTCCTCTTGAGATGCGACGGGAACGCCGGGAATTCTTTCCCGACACGCAGGGAAAGGATCCCTCCACTCGAGCTAGGAGGCCGGAAACGCGGCTCCTCTGCGATGTGGGCAGGACTCGCGTGCTTCCTCTCGAGTGGAGACGGGTATGTAGGGGAACTTCATTGAGTTGCAGCAAGGGTGTGAAGGACCCTTTGGAAGTTCCAGAGGTTAGGTGTGATTAGCCTCGAGACGCCTCAGCGGAAATGGGCCTCATCTCTCCTGGAAGGGAGAACCTCCTGGATTTTCTCGAGTTGCGGCAGGTGCTCTCGACTTACGACGGGGACCTCAGGGACTCCGCTCTGGTGGCCTCAGGAAAGGCCAGTCCCCATGCGAGTTTGCTCGGGGGTCTCTCGGGATTCCTCTCCCGTCGATGCCGGGGGCCTAAAACCATGTGTGGATTCGGGGCCGGGAGCTTAGGATTCCTCTCCAGTGCTGACATAGATCTTGGGGTTCTTCTGGAGTCTCCCCAGGGTAGTCAGTCCTCGTCTAGAGTGGGGGCATGCACCTGCGCTTTTCCTCCCGAGCTGTAGCAGCAGTGTCACGCTTTCCTTCGCGTGGATCAAGGGATCTGTGGCTCCCTCGAGGCTTTCCCACGAGGCTTACCCACAGGGCTGTCCCACGTGCCACCGTGGTGTGAGTCGATCCTCGGCTTGAAAGTCGAGGCAGTGCAGGGAAAACATTTTTCCTGGAATGGACTGAGACATCTGGGGCTCTGGGAATGGTGACACGACCCTGGAGTTCCTCTCGCCTTTCCTGTGGAGAGCGCCTCCTCTTGAGATGCGACGGGAACGCCGGGAATTCTTTCCGGACCACGCAGGGAAAGGATCCCTCCTCTCGAGGTAGGAGGCAGAAACGGGGCTCCTCTGGAGGTGGGTGGGACTCTCGTGCTTCCTCTCGAGTGGAGACGGATATGTCGGGAATTTCTTGAGTTGCAGCAAGGGTGTGAAGGACCCTTTGGAAGTTCCAGAGGTTAGGTGTGATTAGCCTCGAGACGCCTCAGCGGAAATGGTCCTCATCTCGCCTGGAGGGGAGAACTTCTGGATTTTCTCGAGTTGCGGCAGGTGCTCTCGACTTACGACAGGAACCTCAGGGACACGCTCAGGTGGCCTCTGGAAAGGTCAGTCCCCATGCGAGTTGCTCGGGGCCTCTCGGGATTCCTCTCCGTCGATGCAGGGGCCTAAGACCTTGTGTGGAGTCGGTGCCCGGAACCGGAGGATTCCTCTCCAATGCTGACATGGATCTTGGGGTACTTCTTTAGTCTCCCCAGGGGAGTCAGTCCTCGTCTCTAGTGGGGGCATGCACGTGCGTTTCCTCCCGAGCTGTAGCAGCAGTGTCATGCTTCCCTTCGCGTGGATCATCGGATCTGCGGCTTTCCCTCGAGGCTTTCCCACGAGGCTTTCCCACGAGGCTTTCCCACAGGCTGTCCCACGTGCCACCGTGGTGTGAGTGGATCCTCGGCTTGAAAGTCGAGGCAGTGCAGGGAAAACAGGTTTCCCTGGAATGGACTGAGACATCTGGGGGACTCTGGAAATGGTGGCACGACCCTGGAGTTCCTCTCGCCTTTCCTGTGGAGAGGGCCTCCTGTTGAGATGCGATGGGAACGCCGGGAATTCTTTCCCGACCACGCAGGGAAAGGATCCCTCCTCTCGAGATAGGAGGCGGAAATGGGGCTCCTCTGGATGTGGGCGGACTCTCGTGCTTCCTCTCGAGTGGAGACGGAAATGTCGGGGAACTTCTTGAGTTGCAGCAAGGTTGTGAAGGACCCTATTGAAGTTCCAGAGGTTAGGTGTGGTTAGCCTCGAAACGCCTCAGCGGAAATGTGCCTCATCTCTCCTGGAGGGGAGAACCTCCTGGATTTTCTCGAGGTGCGGCAGGTGCTCTCGACTTATGACGGGGACCTCAGGGGCCCGCTCTGGTGGCATCAGGAAAGGCCAGTCCCCATGCGAGTTGCTCGGGGCCTCTCAGATTCCCTCCGGGCGATGCAAGGGCCTAAGACCTTGTGTGGAGACGGTGCCGGAACCTGAGGATTCCTCTCCAGTGCTGACATGAATCTTGGGGTACTTCTGGAGTCTCCCCAGGGGAGTCAGTCCTTGTGTCGAGTGGAGGCATGTACGTGCACATTCCTCCGAGCTATAGCAGCAGTGTCATGCTTCCCTTCGCGTAGACCAAGGGATCTGTGGCTTTCCCTCGAGGCTTTCCACGAGGCTTTCCCACAGGGCTGTCCCACGTGCCACCATGGTGTGCGTCGATCCTCGGCTTGAAAGTCGAGGCAGTGCAGGGAAAACAGTTTTCTGGAATGGACTGAGACATCTGGGGGACTGTGGGAATGGTGTCACGAACCTGGATTTCCTCTCGCCTTTCCAGAGGAGAGCGCCTCCTCTTGAGAGGCGAAGGGAACGCCGGGAATTCTTTCCCGACCACACAGGGAAAGGATCCCACCACTCGAGCTATGAGGCGGAAAAGGGGCTCATCTGGATGTGGGCAGGACTCCTGTGCTTCCTCTCGAGTGGAGACGGGTATTTCGGGGAATTTCTTGAGTTGCAGCAGGTTGTGAAGAACCCTTTGAAATTTCCAGAGATTAGGTGTGATTAGCTTCGAGACGCCTCAGCGGAAATGGGCCTCATCTCGCCTGGAGGGGAGAACCTCCTGGATTTTCTCCAGTTGAGGCAGGGTGCTCACAACTTACGACCGGGACCTCAGGGACCTGCTCTGGTGGCCTCAGGAAAGACCAGTCCCCATGGGAATTGCTCGATTACCTCGGGATTCCTCTCCCGTCGATGCCGGGGCCTAAGACATTGTGTGGAGATGGTGCCAGAACCTCAGGATTCCTCTCCAGTGCTGACATGGATCTTGAGGGACTTCTGGAGTCTCCTCAGGGAAGTCAGTCCTCGTCTTCAGTCTTGGCATGCACGACGCTTTCCTCCCGAGCTGTAGCAGCAGTGTCACCTTCCCTTGGCGTGGATCAAGGGATCTGTGGCTTTCCCTCGAGGGATTTCCCACGAGGTTTTCCCACGAGGCTTTCCCACAGGGCTGTCCGCCGTGCCACCGTGTTGTGAGTCGATCCTCGGCTTGAAAGTCGAAGCACTGCAGGGAAAACAGGTTTCCCTGGAATGGACTGAGATATCTGGGGGACTCTGGGAATGGTAGCACCACCCTGGAGTTCCTCTCGCATTTCCTGTGGAGAGCGCCTCTCTGGAGATGCGACGGGAACCCCAGGAATTCTTTCC
>NW_017192817.1:0-10097 GCF_001704415.2 Capra hircus
GCGTGACACTGCTGCTACAGCTCGGGAGGAAAACCACGTGCATATCCACTCGCGAAGAGGAATGACTCCCCTGGGAGACTCCAGAGGTACCCAAGATCCATGTCAGCACTGGAGAGGAATCCTCAGGATCCGGCGCAGACTCCACACAAGGTCCCAGGGCCTGGCATCGACGGGAGAGGAATCCCGAGAGGCCCCCGTGCAACTGCATGGGGACTGGCCTTTCCTGAGCCACCAGAGCGGGTCCCTGAGGTCCCAGTCGTAAGTCGAGAGCACCTGCCGCAACTCGAGAAAATCCAGGAGGTTCTCCCCTCCAGGCGAGATGAGGCCCGTTTCTGCTGAGGCGTCTCGAGGCTAATCACACCTAACCTCTCGAACTTCCAAAGGGTCCTTCACACCCTTGCTGCACTCAAGAAGTTCCCCGACATACCCGTCTCCACTCGAGAGGAAGCACGAAGTCCCGCCAAATCCAGAGCAGCCCCGTTTCCGCCTCATACCTCGAGGGAGGGATCCTTTCCTGCGTGGTCGGGAAAGAATTCCCGGCGTTCCCGTCGCATCTCAAGAGGAGGCGCTCTCCAGGAAAGGCGAGAGGAACTCCAGGGTCTTGCCACCATTCCCAGAGTCCCCCAGATGTCTCAGTCCATTCCAGAGAAACCTGTTTTCCCTGCACTGCGTCGACTTTCAAGCCGAGGATCGACTCACACCACGGTGGCACGTGGGACAGCCCTGTGGAAAGCCTCGTGGAAAAGCCTCTTGGAAAGCGTCGAGGGAAAGCCACAGATCCCTTGATCCACGCGAAGGGAAGCCGACACTGCTGCTACAGCTGGGAGGAAAGCGCACGTGCATGCCCCCACTCGAGACGAGGACTGACTCCTGGGAGACTCTAGAAATACCCCAAGATCCATGTCAGCACTGGAGAGGAATTCTCAGGTTCCGGCACTGACTCCACACAAGGTCTTAGGCCCCAGCATCGACGGGAGAGGAATCCCGAGAGGCCCCGAGCAACTTGCACGGGGACTGGCCTTTCCTGAGGCCACCAGAGCGGGTCCCTGAAGTCCCCCGTCGAAAGTCGAGAGCACCTGCCGCAACTCGACAAAATCCAGGAGGTTCTACCCTCCAGGCGAGATGAGGCCCATTTCCGCAGAGGCGCCTCGAGGCTAATCACACCTAACCTCTGGAACTTCCAAAGGGTTCTTCACATCCTTGCTGCAACTCAAGAAGTTCCCTGACATACCCGTCTCCACTTGAGAGGAAGCACGAGAGTCCCGGCCACATCCAGAGGAGCCCCGTTTCCGCCTCCTAGCCTGAGATGAGGGATTCTTTCCCTGCGTGTTCGGGAAAGAATTCCCGGCGTTCCCGTCGCATCTCAAGAGGAGGCGCTCTCCACAGGAAAGGCGAGAGGAACTCCAGGGTCGTGCCACCATTCCCAGAGACAACCAGATGTCTCAGTCCATTCCAGGGAAACCTGTTTTCCCTGCACTGCCTCGACTTTCAAGCCGAGGATCGACTCAAACCACGTGGGCACGTGGCAAAGCCCTGTGTGAAAGCCTCGTCGGAAAGCCCCTGATCCCTTGATCCACGCGAAGGGAAGTATGACATTGCTGCTACAGTTCGGGAGGAAAGCGCACGTGCATGCCCCCACTCGAGACGAGGACTGACTCCCCTGGGGAGACTCCAGAATTACCCCAAGGTCCATGTCAGCACTGAGAGGAATCCTCAGGTTCCGGCACTGACTCCACACAACGTCTTAGGCCCCGGCATCGACGGGAGAGGAATCCTGACAGGCCCCCGTGTAACTCGCAAGGAAATGGCCTTTCCTGAAGCCACCAGAGCGGGTCCCTGAGGTCCCGGTCATAAGTCGAGAGCACCTGCCACAACTCGATCAACTCCAGGAGGTTCTACCCTCCAGGCGAGATCAGGCCCATTTCCGCTGAGGCGTCCTGAGGCTTATCACACCTGTACACTGGAAGTTCCGAAGGTCCTCCACACCGTTGCTGCATCTCAAGAAGTTCCCCGACATACCCGTCTCCACTCGAGAGGAAGCACGAGAGTCCCGACCGTATCCAGAGGAGCCCAGTTTCCACCTCCTAGCTCGAGAAGAGAGATCCTTTCCCTGCGTGCTCGGGAAAGAATTCCCCGCGTTCCCGTCGCTTCTCAAGAGAAGGCACTCTCCACAGGAAAGGCGAGAGGAACTCCAGGGTCGTGCCACCATTCGCAGAGTCCCCCAGATGTCTCAGTTCATTCCAGGGAAACCTGTTTTCCTGCACTGTTTTGACTTTCAAGGCGAGGATCAAATCACACCACGGTGGCACGAGGGACAGCCCTGTGGGAAAGCCTCGTGGGAAAGCCTCGAGGGAAAGCCACAGATCCCTTGATCCAAGCATAGGGAAGCGTGACACTGCTGCTTCAGCTCAGGAGGAAAGCGCACGTGCATGCCCCCCACTTGAGACGAGGACTGACTCCCCTGGGGAGACTCCAGAAGTACCCCAAGATCCATGTCAGCACTGGAGAAGAATCCTCAGATACCGGCACCGACTCCACACAAGGTCTGAGGCCCTGACATTGACGGGAGACGAATCCCGAGAGGCCCCCGTGCAACTCACATGGGGACTGGCCTTTCCAGAGACTACCAAGGGGGTCCCTGCGGTCCCCGTCGTAAGTCGAGAGCACCTGCCGCAACTCGAGAAAATCCAGAAGGTTCTCCCATCCAGGCGAGATGAGGCCATTTTCGCTGAGGCGTCTCGAGGCTAATCACACCTAACCTCTGGAACTTACAAAGGGTCCTTCACACCCTTGCTGCAACTCAAGAAGTTCCCCGACATACCCGTCTCCACTCGAGAGGAAGCACGAGAGTCCCGCCCACATCCAGATTAGCCACGTTTCCGCCTCCTAGCTCTAGAGGAGGGATCCTTTCCCTGCGTGGTCGGGAAATAATTCCCAGCATTTCCGTCGCATCTCAAGAGGAGGCTCTCTGAACAGGAAAGGCGAGAGGAACTCCACGGTCGTGCCACCATTCCCAGAGTCCCCCAGATGTCTCCGTCCATTCCAGGGAAACCTGTTTTTCCCAGCACTGCGTCGACTTTCAAGCTGAGGATCGACTCACACCACGGTGGCACGTGGGACAGCCCTGTGGGAAAGCCTCGTGGAAAGGCCTCGTGGGAAAGCCTCGAGGGAAAGCCACAGATCCCTTACTCCACGTGAAGGGAAGCTGGACACTGGCAGCTGGACCTCAGGAGTAGAGCCCACCTGCATGCCCCCATTCGAGACGAGGATTGACTCCCCTGGGGAGACTCCAGAAGTACCCCCAATGCCGGGAGCCAGTGTGAGGAATCCCGCCCTTGACAAGGTCATGAGGAAGGAAGCTGACATACGCAAGGCGTGCTCAGACTTCAGGGACCCCTCTGCAAATTCCTAAGCATGTACCCCAACAAAAATCTGCCGGCTTTTGTGCTCTGCTTTTCCACTCTTCTGACATTTTCTGGAAAAAGTCAATTCAGGGCTTTAGTCTTCTGCATTTGAAAGAGTGTTTCAATCCAAAAACCCTCTGATGGCTTTCTAGCCTGCCTGCAGGACTCGTACAGCTGCGCATGTGTTTGTTTGAGGCCTCCTGACCGCAGGAGGCACAGGAAGCTTAAAACATCCTAGGAATGTAGGAGCTTCCGAGGAGTCAAAATCTTTAGAATAGGACTGATTAAAGGTTTCATTTTTTGGGTCAATGCTTGCTGCCAAATTTTCATATCCTTTATTTTTAGATATAGTTGGTATATAGAAAAACAAGTAGTAGACCTGGTATTAGCAACATTAGATCTTCGAGAGTTAAGTACCTTCTTTGTTATAACCCACTGCACCTTTGTTCTATAGAGATGTAACTTTAATGCTTTAAGGAGATGCAAATTAAAGAAAAACACTTCAGGGGAAACAAAATCAACATTCATTAAGGAAGAGAGATAAAAAGTGTTAACAAGCTTCTTGGCCAGAAGATAATGTAAATCACCTGAGACCTTTTGTATACAAAATGATGTATAGAAAGAGTCTGGGCTGCGAACACTACATAATTCTGTGTTACCCATTGATCTCCATGTTTTATCAAAAGTATAAAAGGCCTTCTGAACAATAAAGGATGGGGGCCAGGGGCCGGGGACCAGTTTCTCGGACCAGTTTCTCGAACTAGTCTCTCGGCCTGGTTTCTTGGGACTCTGGCTCCCCCCATGTCTCTCTCTCTCCTCTTCTCTCCCCTTTCCTCTCTCTGCTCTTTACTTTAACTTCAGGCTGAATCTCCATCTGGGGCGCGGAGGCTCGCCAGGTCTACTTACTTGCCCCGGCTGTTAAGACCCGCACGAAAGGGAGCTTAAGGCGAGGCACCCTTAGATATTCAAGCGGGCGCCGGTGGCCCAACGTAGATGGTGCAAATTCCTTGTCTGGAATTTTATTGGCCTTCCGCGTAAACCAAGCTATTCAGCCCTCTTCCTCCACTTAACCTTCTTACTACACTATAGTTTCTTAATCTAATCTTACATTACTAAACAAACAAGTCTTTCCACGCCAACGCCGTCCACCCTTCGAATTCCCTGGATCCACCGGGGCTGGATCCATGTCAGCACTGGAGAGGAAACCTCAGATTCCCGCACCGACACCACAGAAGATCTTAGGCCCCGGCATCGATGGGAGAGGAAACCCGAAAGGCCCCGAGCAACTAGCATGTTGACTGGCCTTTCCTGAGGCCACCAGAGAGGGTCCCTGAGTTCCCCGTCGTAAGTTGATAGCACCTGCTGCCACTCGAGAAAATCCAGGAGGTTGTACCCTCCAGGCAAGATGAGGCCTATTTCCGCTGAGTCGTTTGGAGGCTAATCACACCTAATCTCTGGAACTTCCAAAGGGTCCTTCACAACCTTGCTGCAACTCAAGAAATTCCACGACATACCCGTCTACACTCGAGGGGAAGCACGAGAGTGCCGTCCACATCAAGAGGAGCCCCGTTTCCGCCTCATAGCTCGAGAGGAGGGATCCTTCCCCTGAGTGGTCGGGAAGGAATTCCCGGCATTCCCGTCGCATCTCAAGAGGAGGCGCTCTCCACAGAAAGGCGAGAGGAACTCCAGGGTCGTGCCACCATTCCCAGAGTCCCCCAGATGTCTCAGTCCATTCCAGGGAAACCTGTTTTCCCTGCACTGCCTCGACTTTCAAGCCGAGGATCTTCCCACACCACGGTGACACTGGGACAGACCTGTGGTAAAGCCTCGTGGGAAAACCTCGTGGGAAAGCCTCGAGTAAAAGCCACAGATCCCTTGATCCATGCGAAGGGAAGCGTGACACTGCTGCTACAGCTCGGGAGGAAATCGCCTGTGAATGCCCCCACTCGAGACGAGGACTGACTCCCCTGGGGAGACTCCAGAAATACCCCAAAATCCATGTCAGCACTGGAGAGGAATCCTCAGGTTCCGGCCCCCGACTCCACACAAGATCTTAAGCCCCGGGCATCGACGGGGGAGAGGAATCCCGAGAGCCACAGAGCAACACGCATGGGGACTGGCCTTTCCTGAGGCCACCAGAGCGTGTCCCTGAGGTCCCCTTCGTAGGTCGAGAGCACGTGCCGCAACTCGAGAAAATCCAGGAGGTTCTCCCCATCCAGGCGAGATGAGGCCCATTTCCCCTGAGGCGTCTCGAGGCAAAACACACCTCATCTCTGGAACTTTCAAAGGGTCCTTCACACCCTTGCTGCAACTCAAAAATTTCCCCGACATACCCGTCCTCCACTCCGAGAGGAAGCACGAGAGTCCCGCCCACATCCAGAGGAGCAGCGGTTCCGCCTCCTAGCTCGAGAGGAGGGATCTTTTCTCTGCGTGTTCGGTCAAGTATTCCCGGCGTTCCGGCGCATCTCAAGAGGAGGCGCTCTCCACAGGAAAGGCGAGAGGAACTCCAGGGTCGTGCCACCCATTCCCAGAGTCCCCCAGGTGTCTCAGTCCATTCCAGGGAAACCTGTTTTCCCTGAACTGCCTCGTCTTTCAAGCCGAGGATCGATTCACACCACGGTGGCACGTGGGACAGCCCTGTGGGAAAGCCTCATGGGAAAGCCTCTTGGGAAAGCCTCGTGGGAAAGACTCGAGGGAAAGCCACAGATTCCTTCATCCACGCGAAGGAAGCGTGACACAGCTACAGCTCGGGAGGAAAGCGCACGTGCATGCCCCAACTCGAGACGAGGACTGACTCCTTAGGGAGATTCCAAAAGTACCCCAGGAACCATGTCAGCACTGGAGTGGAATCCTCCCGTTCCGGCACCGACTCTACACAAGGTCTTAGGCCCCGGAATCGACGGGAGAGGAATCCCGAGAGGCCCCATGCAACTAGCATGGGAACTGGCCTTTCCTGAGGCCACCAGATCGGGTCCCAGAGGTCCCCGTCGTAAGTCGAGAGCACCTGCCCACAACTCGAGAAAATCCAGGAGGTTCTCCCTTCCAGGCGAGATGAGGCCCATTTCCGCTGAGCCGTCTCGAGGCTAGTCACACCTAAACTCTGTAACTTCCAAAGGGTCCTTCACACCCTTGCTGCAACTCAAGAAGTTCCCCGACATTCCCGTCTCCACTCGAGAGGAAGCACGAGAGACCCGCCCACATTCAGAGGAGCCCCGTTTCCGCCTCTCAGCCTGAGAGGAGGGATCCTTTCCCTGCGTGGTCGGGAAAGAATTCCCGGCGTTCCCGTCGCATCTCAAGAGGAGGCGCTCTCCACAGAAAAGGCGAGAGGAACTCCAGGGTCGTGCCACCATTCCCAGAGTCCCCCAGATGTCTCAGTCCATTCCAGGGAAACCTGTTTTCCCTGCACTGCCTCGACTTTCAAGCCGAGGATCGACTCACACCACGGTGGCACGTGGGACAGCCCTATGGGAAAGCCTCGTGGAAAGCCTCTTGGGAAAGCCTCGGGAAAGCCTAGTGGGAAAGCCTCGAGGGAAGGCCACAGATCGCTTGATACACGCGAAGGAAGAACGACACTGCTGCTACAGCTCGGAAGGAAATCACACGTGCATGCCCCACTCGAGACGAAGACTTACTCCCCTGGGAGACTCCAGAAGTACCCCAAGATCCATGTCAGCACTGGAGAGGAATCCTCAGGTTCCGGTACTGACTCCACACAATGTCTTAGGCCCCGGCATCGACGGGAGAGGAATCCCGAGAGGCCCCGAGCAACTCGCAGGGGACTGGCCTTTCCTGAGGCCACCAGAGCGGGTCCCTGAGGTCCCCGTCGTAAGTCGGAGCACCTGCCGCAACTCGAGAAAATCCAGGAGGTTCTCCCCTCCAGGCGAGATGAGGCCCATTTCCGCTGAGGCGTCTCGAGGCTAATCACACCTAAACTCTGGAACTTCCATAGGGTCATTCACACCCTTGCTGCATCTCAAGAAGTTCCTCGACATACCCGTCTCCACTCGAGAGGAAGCACGAGAGTCCCGCCCACATCCAGAGGAGCCCTGTTTCCGCCTCCTAGCTCGAGAGGAGGGATCCTTTCCCTGCGTGGTCGGGAAAGAATTCCCGGCGTTCCCGTCGCAAATCAAGTAGAGGTGCTCTCCACAGGAAAGTCGAGAGGAACTCCAGGGTCGTGCCACATTCCCAGAGTCCCCCAGATGTCTCAGTCCATTCCAGGGATACCTGTTTTCCTGCACTGCCTCGACTTTCAAGCCCAAGGATCGACTCATACCACAGTGGCACGAGGCAAAGCCCTGTGGAAAGCCTCGTGGGAAAGCCTCGTGGGAAAGCCTCGTGAGAAAGCCTCGAAGGAAAGCCCCTGATCACTTGATCCACGCGAATGGAAGCGCGACACTGCTGCTACAGCTCGGGAGGAAAGCGCTCGTGCATGCCCCACTGGAGACGAGGACTGACTCCCCTGGGGAGACACCAGAAGTACCCCAAGATCCATGTCAGCACTGCAGAGGAATCCTCAGGTTCCGGCACCCACTCCACACAAGATCTTAGGCCCCGGCATCGACGGGAGAGGAATCCCGAGAGGCTCCCGAGCAACCAGCATGGGGATTGGCCTTTCCTGAGGTCAGCAGAGCGGGTCCCAGATGTCCCCGTCGTAAGTCGAGAGCACCTGCCGCAACTCGAGAAAATCCAGGAGGTTCACCCTCCAGGCGAGATGAGGCCCATTTCCGCTGAGGCGTCTCGAGGCTAATCACACCTAACCTCTGGAACTTCCAAAGGTCCTTCACACCCTTGCTGCAACTCAAGAAGTTCCCCGACATACCCGTCTCCACTCGAGAGCAAGCACGAGAGTCCCGCCCACATCCAGAGGAGCCCCGTTTCCGGCTCCTATCTCGAGAGAGGGATCCTTTCCCTGCGTAGTTGGGAAAGAATTCTCGGCGTTCCCGTCGCATCTCAAGAGGAGGCGCTCTCCACAGGAAAGGCGAGAGGAACTCCAAGGTCGTGCCTCCATTCCAGAGTTCCCCAGATGTCTCAGTCCATTCCAGGGAAACCTGTTTTCCCTGCACTGCCTCGGCTTTCAAGCGAGGATCGACTCACACCACGGTGGCACGTGGGACAGCCCTGTGGCAAAGCCTCGAGGAAAAGACACAGATCCCTTGATCCACTCGACGGGAAGCGTGACACTGCTGCTAGAGCTGGGGAGGAAAGCGCACGTGCATGCCCCACTCGAGACGTGGACTGACTCCCCTGGGGAGACTCCAGAAATACCCCAAGATCCATGCCAGCCCTGGAGAGGAATCCTCAGGTTCCGCAACCGACTCCACACAAGGACTTAGGCCCCAGCATCGACGGGACAGGAATCTCGAGAGGCCCCCGAGTAACTCGCATGGGACTGGCCTTTCCTGAGGCCACCAGAGCGGTCCCTGAGGTCCCCGTCGTAAGTCTAGACCAGCGGCCACAACTCGAGAAAATCCGGACGTTCTCCCGTCCAGGCGAGATGAGGCCCATTTCCGCTGAGGCGTCTCGAGGCTAATCACACCTAACTTCTGGAACTTCCAAAGGGTCCTTCACATCCTTGCTGCAACTCAAGAAGTTTCCCGACATACCCGTCTGCACTCGAGAGGAAGCACGAGAGCCCCGCCCACATCCAGAGGAGCCCCGTTTCCGCCTCATAGCTCGAGAGGAGGATCCTTTACCTGCGTGGTCGGGAATGAATTCTCGGACTTGCCATAGCAGCTCAAGAGGGGGCGCTCTCCACAGGAAAGGCGAGAGGAACTCCAGGGTCGTGCCACCATTCCCAGAGTCCCCCAGATGTCTCAGTCCACTCCAGGGAAACCTTTTTTCCCTACACTGCCTCCACTTTCAAGACGAGGATCGACTCACACCACGGTGGCACGTGGACAGCCCTGTGGGAAAGCCTCGTGGAAAGCCTCTGCCTCGAGGGAAAGCCACAGATCCCTTGATCACGCGAAGGAAGAGTGACACTGCTGCTACAGCTCGGGAGGAAAGCTCACATGCATGCCCCACTCGAGACGAGGACTGACTCCCCTGGGGAGACTCCAGAAGTACCGCAGGATCCATATCAGCACTGGAGAGGAATCCTCAGGTTCCGGCACCGACTCCACACAAGGTCTTAGGGCCCGGCATCGACGGGAGAGGAATCCCGAGAGGACCCCAAGCAACTCGCATGGGGACTGGCCTTTCCTGAGGCCACCAGAGCGGGTCCCCTGAGGTCCCCGTCTTAAGTCGAGAGCACCTGCCGCAACTCGAGAAAATCCAGGAGGTTCTCCCCTCCAGGCGAGATGAGGCCCATTTCCAATGAGGCTTCTCGAGGCTAATCACACCTAACCTCTGGAACTTCCAAAGGGTCCTTCACACGCTTGCTGCAACTCAAGAAGTTCCCCGACATACCAGTCTCACTCGAGAGGAAGCACGAGGGCCGCCCAATCCAGAGGAGCCTGGTTTCCACCTCGTAGCTTGAGATTATTGATTCTTTTCCTGCTTCGTCTGGAAAGAATTCCCGGCTTTCCCGTCGCATCTCAAGAAGAGGCGCTCTCAACAGGAAAGGCGAGAGAAACCCCAGTGTCTTGCCACAATTCCAAGGACCCCAGATGTCTCAGTCCATTCCAGAGATCTTGTTTTCCCTGCAGTGCCTCTACTTTCACGCCGAGGATCCACTCACTCCACCATGGCATG
>NW_017192818.1:0-10097 GCF_001704415.2 Capra hircus
GGGGATATGCACGTGGGTTTTTCCTCCCGAGCTGTAGCAGCATGTCACGCTTCCCTTCGCGTGGATCATGGGATCTGTGGCTTTCCCTCGAGGCTTTCTCAGGAAACTTTCCCACGAGGCTTTCCCACAGGCTGTCCCACATGCCACCGTGGTGTGAGTCGATCCTCAGCTTGAAAGTCGAGGCAGTGCAGGGAAAAAAGTTTTTCCTGGAATGGACTGAGACATCCAGGGGACTCTGGGAATGGGGCGTGATACTGGAGTTCCTCTCGCCTTTCCTGTGGAGAGCGCCTTACAATTGAGATGAGACGGGAACGCTAGGAATACTTTCCCGACCACGCAGGAAAGGATCCCTCCTCTCGAGCTAGCAGGCGGAAATGGGGCCACTCTGGATATGGGCGGGACCCTTGGATCCTCTTGAGTAGAGACGGGTATGTCAGGGAACTTCTTGAGTTGCAGCAAGGGTGTGAAGGACCATTTGGAAGTTCCAGAGTTTAAGTGTGATTACCCCCTTGTTGCCTCAGCGGAAATGGGCCTCATCTCGCCTGGATTGGGGAACCTCCTGGATTTTCTCGAGGTTGCGGCAGGTGCTCTCGACTTACGATGGGGACCTCAGGGACCCACCCTGGTGCCCTCAGGAAAGGCCAGTCCCCAAGGGAATTGCTCTGGGCCTCTCGGGATTCTCTCTCCGTAGATTCCGGGGTCTAAGACCTTGTGTGGAGTCCGTGCCGGAACCTGAGCATTCCTCTCCAGTGCTGATATGGATCTTGGGGTTCTTCTGGAGTCTCCCCAGGGGAGTCAGTCCTCGTCTCGAGTGGGGGCATGCACGTGCGCTTTCCTCCCGAGCTGTAGCAGCAGTGTCACGCTTTCCTTCGCGTGGATCAAAGGATCAGGGGCTTTCCCTCCAGGCTTTCCCATGAGGCTTTCCCACGAGGGTTTCCCACAGGGCTGTCCCACGTGCCACCGTGGTGTGAGTCGATCCTCGCTTGAAAGTCAAGGCAATGCAGGGAAAACAGGTTTTCCCTGGAATGGACTGAGAAATCTGGCGGACTCTGGGAATGTGGCACGGACCCTGGAGTTCCTCTCTCGCTATCCTGTGTAGAAGCGCCTCCACTTGAGATGCGACGGGAATGCGGGAATTCTTTCCCGACCACGCAGGGAAGGATCCCTCCTCTCGAGCTAGGAGGCGGAAACGGGGCTCCTCTGGATGTGGGCGGGACTCTCGTGCTTCCCTGCTCGAGTGGAGTTGGGTAATGTCGGAGAGCTTCTTGAGTTGCAGCAAGGGTGTGAAGGACCCTTTGGAAGTTTCCAGAGTTTAGGTGTGATTAGCCTCGAGACGCCTCAGCGGAAATGGGCCTCATCTCGCCTGGAGGGGAGAACCTCATGGATTTCTCGAGTTGCGGCAGGTGCTCTCGACTTACGACGGGAACCTCAGGGACCCGCTGTGGTGGCGTCAGGAAGGCCAGTCCCCATGCGAGTTGCTCGAGGCCCTCTCCGGGATTCCTCTCCCGTCGATGCAGGGGCCTAAGATCTTGTGTGGAGTCGGTGCCGGAACCTGAGGATTCCTCTCCAGTGCTGACATGGATCTTGGGGTACTTCTGGAGTCTCCCCAGGGGAGTCAGTCCTCCTCTCGAGTGGGGGCATGCACGTGCGCTTTCCTCCCGAGCTGCAGCGGCAGTGTCGCGCTTCCCTTCGCGTGGATCAAGGGATCTGTGCCTTCCCTCGAGGCTTTCCCACGAGGCTTTCCCAAGGGCTATCCCACGTGCCTCCGTGGTGTGAGTCGATCCTCGGCTTGAAATTCGAGGCAGTGCAGGGAAAACAGGTTTCCCTGGAATGGACTGAGACATCTGGGGGACTCTGGGAATGGTGGCACGACCCTGGAGTTCCTCTCGCCTTTCCTGTGGAGAGCGCCTCCTCTTGATATGCGAAGGGAACGCCGGGAATTCTTTCCCGAACCCGCAGGGAAAAGGATCCCTCCTCTCGAGCTTGGAGGCGGAAACGGGGCTCCTCTGGATGTGGGCGGGACTCTCGTGCTTCCTCTCGAGTGGAGCCGGGTATGTCGGGGAACTATTTGAGTTGCAGTAAGGGTGTGAAGGACCCTTTGGAAGTTCCAGATGTTAGATGTGATTAGCCTCGAGACGCCTCAGCACAAATGCGCCTCATCTCGCCTGGAGGGGAGAACCTCCTGGATTTTCTCGAGTTGCGGCAGGTGCTCTCGACTTACGACGGGGACCTCAGAGTCGGCTCTGGTGGCCTCAGGAAAGGCCAGTCCCCATGCGAGTTGATCCCGGGCCTCTCGGGATTCCACTCCCGTCGATGCTGGGGTCCTAAGACCTTGTGTGGACTCAGTGCCCGAACCTGAGGATTCCTCTCCATTGCCGACATGGATCTTGGGGTACTTCTGGAGTCTTCCCAGGGAAGTCAGTCCTCGTCTCGAGTGGGGGCAATGCACGGACGCTTTCCTCCCGAGCTGTAGCAGCAATGTCACGATTCCCTTCACGTGGATCAAGGGATCAGGGGCTTTCCCTCGAGGCTTTCCCCACGAGGCTTTCCCACGAGGCTTTCCCACAGGGATGTCCCACGTGCCACCGTGGTGTGAGTCGATCCTCGGCTTGGAAGTCGAGGCCGTGCAGGGAAAACAGGTTTCCCTGGAATGGACTGAGACATCTGGTGGACTCTGGGAATGTGGCACGACCCTGGGGTTCCTCTCGCCTTTCCTGTGGGAGCGCCTCCTCTTGAGATGCGACGGAAACGCCGGGGATTCTTTCCCGAACTCGCAGGGAAAGGATCCCTCCTCTCGAGCTAGGGGGCGGTAACGGGGTTCCTCTTGATATTGGCGGGACTCTCGAGCTTCTTCTCGAGTGGAGACGGGTATGTCGGGGAACTTCTTGAGTTGCAGCAAGGGTGTGAAGGACCCTTTGGAAGTTCCAGACGTTAGATGTGAATAGCCTTGAGACGCCTCAGCGGAAATGGGCCTCATCTCGCCTGGAGGGGAGAACCTCCTGGATTTTCTCTAGTTGCGGCAGGTGCTTTCGACTTACGATGGGGACCTCAGAGACCCGCTCTGGTTGCCTCAGGAGAGGCCAGTCCCCATGCGAGTTGCTCGGGGGCCTCTCGGGATTCCTCTCCCCTCGATGCCGGGGCCTAAGACCTTGAGTGGAGTCGGTGCCGAAACCTGTGGATTCCTCTCCAGTGCTGACATGGAACTTGGGGTACTTCTGGAGCCTCCCCAGGAGAGTCAGTCCTCGTCTCGAGTGGGGGCATGCAGGTGCTCTTTCCTCCCGAGCTGTAGCAGCAGTGTCACGCTTCCCTTCGCGTGGATCAAGGCATCAGGGGCTTTCCCTTGAGGCTTTCCCACAGGACTGTCCCACGTGCCACCGTGGTGTGAGTCGATCCTCGGCTTCAAAGTCGAGGCAGTGCAGGGAAAACAGGTTTCCCTGGAATGGACTGAGACATCTGGGGGACTCTGCGAATGTGGCACGACCCTGGAGTTCCTCTCGCCTTTCCTGTGGAGAGCGCCTCCTCTTGAGATGCGACGGGAACGCCGGGAATTCTTTCCCGACCACGCAGCGAAAGGATCCCTCCTCTCGAGCTAGGAGGCGGAAACGGGGCTCCTCTGGATGTGGAGGGGACTCTCGTGCTTCCTCTCGAGTGCAGACGGGTATGTCAGGGAACTTCTTGAGTTGCAGCAAGGGTATGAAGGACCCTTTGGAAGTTCCAGAGGTTAGATATGATTAGCCTCAAGACGCCTCAGCGGAAATGGGGCCTCATCTCGCCTGGAGGGGAGAACCTCCTGGATTTTTTCGAGTTGCGGCAGGTGCTCTCGACTTACGACGGGAACCTCAGGGACAGGCTCTGGGGGCCTCGGGAAAGGCCAGTCGCCATGAGAGTTGCTCGGGAGCCTCTCGGGATTCCTCTCCCGTCGATGCCGGGGCCTAAGACCTCGTGTGGAGTCGGTGCCGGAACCTGAGGATTCCTCTCCAGTGCTGACATGGATCTTGGGGTACTTCTGGAGTCTCCCCAGGGGAGTCAGTCCTCGTCTCGAGTGGGGGCATGCAAGTGCGCTTTCCTCAAGAGCTGTAGCAGCAGTGTCACGCTTCCCTTCGCGTGCATCAAGGGATATGTGGCTTTCCCTCGAGGCTATCCCAGTAGGCTTTCACATGAGGCTTTCCCACAGGGCTGTCCCACGTGCCACCATTGTGTGAGTCGATCCTCGGCTTGAAAATCGACGCAGTGCAGGGAAAACAGGTTTCCCTGTAATGGACTGAGATATCTAGGGGATTCTGGGAATGGTGGCACGACCCTGGAGTTCCTCTCGGCCTTTCCTGAGGAGAGCGCCTCCTCTTGAGATTCGACCGGAACACTGGGAATTCTTTCCCGACCACGCAGGGAAAGGATCCCTCCTCTCGAGCTAGGAGGCAGAAACGGGGGCTCCTCTGGATGTGCCCGGGACTCTCGTGCTTCCTCTCGAGTGGAGACGGGTATGTCGGGGAACTTCTTGAGTTGCAGCAAGGGTGTGAAGACCCCTTGGAAGTTCCAGATGTTAGATGTGTTTAGCCTCAAGACGCCTCAGCGGAAATGGGCCTCATCTCGCCTGGAGGGGAGAACCTCCTGGATTTTTTTCGAGTTGCGGCAGCTGCTCTCGACTTACGACGGGGACCTCAGGGACCCGCTCTGGTGGCCTCAGGAAATGCCAGTCCCCATGCGAGTTGCTCGGGGGCCTCTCGGGATTCCTCTCCCCTCAATGCCGGGGCGTAAGACCTTGTGAGAAGTCGGTTCCGGAACCTGAGGATTCCTCTCCAGTGCCCACATGGATCTTGGGGTACTTCTGGAATCTCCCCAGGGGAGTCAGTCCTCGTCTCGATTGGGGGCATGCACGAGCGCTTTCCTCCCGAGCAGTAGCAGCAGTGTCACGCTTCCCTTCGCGTGGATCAAGGGATCTGTGGCTTTTCCCACGAGGCTTTCCCACAGGGCTGTCCAACGTGCCACCGTGGTGTGAGTGGATCCTCGGCTTGAAAGTCGAGGCAGTACAGGGAAAACAGGTTTCCCTGGAATGGACTGAGATATCTGGGGGACTCTGGGAATGGTGGCACGACCCTGGAGTTCCTCTCGCCTTTCCTGTGGAGAGCGCCTCCTATTGAGATGCGACGGGAACGCGGGGAATTCTTTCCCAACCACGCAAGGAAAGGATCCCTCCTCTGGAGCTAGGAGGCGGAAACGGGTCTCCTCTGGATGTGGGCAGGACTCTCGTGCTTCCTCGAGTGGAGACGGGAATGTCGGGGAACTTCATGAGTTGCAGCAAGGGTGTGAAGGACCCTTTGGAAGTTCCAGATGTTAGATGTGATTAGCCTCCAGAGGCCCTCAGCGGAAATGGGCCTCATCTTGCCTCTAGGGTAGAACCTCCTGCATTTTCTCGAGTTGCGGCAGGTGCTCTCGACTTACGACAGGGACCTCAGGGACCCGCTCTGGTGGCCTCAAGAAAGGCCAGTCCCCATGCGAGTTGCTCGGCGGGCCTCTCGGGATTCCTCTCCCGTCGATGCCGGGGCCTAAGACCTTGCTTGGAGTCGGTGCCGGAACGTGAGGATTCCTCTCCAGTGCTGACATGGATCTTGGGCTACTTCTGGAGTCTCCCCAGGGGAGTCAGTCCTCGTCTCGAGTGGGGCATGCACGTGCGCATTACTCCCGAGCTGTAGCAGCAGTGTCACGCTTCCCTTCGCGTGGGTCAAGGGATCTGCGGCTTTCCCTCGAGGCTTTCCCATGAGGCTTTCCCACAGGGCTGTCCCACGTGCCACCGTGATGTGAGTCGATCCTCGGCTTGAAAGTCGAGGCAGTGCAGGGAAAACAGGTTTCCCTGGAATGGACTGAGACATCTGGGGGACTCTGGGAATGGTAGCATGACCCTGGAGTTACTCTCGCCTTTCCTGTGGGAGAGCGCCTCCTCTTGAGATGCGACGGGAACGCCGGGAATTCTTTCCCGACCACGCAGCGAAAGGATCCCACCTCTGGAGCTAGGAGGCGGAAACGGGGCTCCTCTGGATGAGGGCGGGACTCTCGTGGCTTCCTCTCGGAGTGGAAACGGGTAAGTCGAGGAACTTCTTTGTGTTGCAGCAAGGGTGTTAAGGACCCTTTGGAAGTTCCAGAGGTTAGGTGTGATTAGCATCGAGACGCCTCAGGGGAAATGGGCCTCATCTCCCCTGAAGGGGAGAACCTCCTGGATTTTCTCGAGTTGCGGCAGGTACTGTGGACTTAAGACGGGGACCTCAGGGACCGCCCTGGTGGCCTCAGGAAATGCCAGTCCCCCATGCGAATTGCTCGGGGCCCTCTCGGCATTATTCTCCCGTCGATGCCGGGGCCTAAGACCTTGTGTGGAGTCAGTGCCGGAACCTGAGGATTCCTCTCCAGCCCTGACATGGATCTTGGGGTACTTCTGGAGTCTCCCCAGGGAAGTCAGTCCGCGTCTCGAGTGGGGCATGCACGTGCGCTTTCCTCCGGAGCTGTAGCAGCAGTGTCGCGCTTCCCTTTGCGGTGGAACAACGGATCTGTAGCTTTCCCTCGAGGCTTTCCCAGGAGGCTTTCCCACGAGGCTTTCCCACAGGGCTGTCCCACGTGCCACCGTGGTGTGAGTCGATCCTTGGGTTGAAAGTCGAGGCAGTGCCAGGGAAAACAGGTTTCCCTGGAATGGACTGAGACATCTGGGGACTCTGGGAATGGTGGCACGACCCTGGAGTTCCTCTCGCCTTTCCTGTGGAGAGCGCCTGCCGGAAGCCTTTGTGAGGAATCCGCCCGTGACAAGGTCATGAGGAAGGAAGCTGACATACGCAAGGCGTGCTCAGACTTCAGGGGCCCCTCTAGAAATTCCTAAGCATGTACCCCAACAAAAAATCTGCCGGCTTTTGTGCTCTGCTTTTCCACTCTTTCTGACATTTTCTGGAAAAAGTCAATTCAGGGCTTTAGTCTTCTGCATTTGAAAGAGTGTTTCAATCCAAAAAACCCCTCCGATGGCTTTCTAGCCTGCCTGCAGGACTCTGCAAGTGTGTTTGTTTGAGGCCTCCTGACCGCAGGAGGCACAGGAAGCTTAAAACATCCTAGGAATGTAGGGGCTTCCTGAAGAGTCCAAAATCTTTAGAATAGGACTGATTATAAGTTTCATTTGTTGAGTCAATGTTTGCTGCCAAATTTTCATATCCTTTATTTTTAGATATAGTTGGTATATAGAAAAACAAGTAGTAGACCTAGTATTAGCAACATTAGATCCTCGAGTTAAGTACCTTCTTTGTTATATCCCACTGCACCTTTGTTCTATCGCACTGCACCTTTGTTCTATAGAGATGTAACTTTAATGCTTTAAGGAGATGCACATTAAAAAAAACACTTCAGGGGAAACAAAATTAACATTCATTAAGGAAGAGAGCTAAAAAGTGTTAACAAGCCTCTTGGCCAGAAGATAATGTAAATCACCAGAGACCTTTTGTATACAAAATGATGTATAGAAAGAGTCTGCGCTGCGAACGCTACATAATTCTGTGTTACCCATTGATCTCCATGTTTTATCAAAAGTATAAAAGGCCTTCTGAACAATAAAGGATTGGACCAGTTTCTCGAACTAGTCTCTCGGCCTAGTTTCTTGGGACTCTGGATCCCCCCATGTCTCTCTCTCTCTCTTCTTCTCTCCCCTTCCCTCTCTCTGCTCTTTACTTTAACTTCAGGCTGAATCTCCATCTGGGGCGCGGAGGCTCGCCAGGTCTACTTACTTGCCCCGGCTGCTAAGACCGCACGAAAGGGAGCTTAAGGCGAGGCACCCTTAGATATTCAAGCGGGCGCCAGTGGCCAAATGTAGATGGTGCAAATTCCTTGTCTGGAATTTTAACGGCCTTCCGTGAAAACCAAGCTATTCAGCCCTCTTCCTCCACTTAATCTTCTTATTACACTATAGTTTCTTAACCTAATCTTACATTAATAAACAAATAAGTCTTTCCACGCCAACGCCGTCCACCCTTCGAATTCCCTGGATCCACCGGGGCTGGACCCTGGCAAGCGCCTCCACTTGAGATGCGACGGGAACGCGGGGAATTCTTTCCCCACCACGCAGGAAAAGGATCCCTCCTCCTCGAGCTAGGAGGCGGAAACGGGGCTCCTCTGGATGTGGGCGGGACTCTCGTGCTTCCTCTCGAGTGGAGACGGGTATGTCGGGGAACTTCTTGAGTTGCAACAAGTGGGTGATGTACCCTTTGGAAGTTCCAGAGGTTAGGTGAGATTAGCCTCGAGAGGCCTCATTGGAAATGGGCCTCATCTCGCCTGGAGGGGAGAACCTTCTGGATTTTCTCGAGTTGCAGCAGTTTCTCTCCACTTACGACGGGGACCTCAGGGACATGCTCTGGTGGCCTCAGGAAAGCCATTCCCCATGCGAGTTGCTCGGGGCCTCTCGGGATTCCTCTCCTGTCGATGCCGGGGCCCTAAGACCTTGTGTGAGTCGGTGCCGGAACCTGAGGATTCCTCTCCAGTCCTGACATGGATCTTGGGGTACGTCCTGAGTCTCTCCTGGGGAGTCAGTCCTCGTCTCTGAGTGGGGGGCATGCACGTGCACTTTCCTCCCCAGCTATAGCAGCAGTGTCAGGCTTCCCTTCGCGTGGATCAAGGGATCTGAGGCTTTCCCTCGAGGCTTTCCCTCGAGGCTTTCACTCGAGTCTTTCCCACAAGGCTGTCCCACGTGCCACCGGTGGTGAGAGTCGATCCTCGGCTTGAAAGTCGAGGCAGTGCAGGGAAAAAAGGTTTCCCTGAATTGGACTGAGACATCTGAGGGACTCTGGGAATGGTGGCACGACCCTGGAGTTCCTCTCCGCCTTTCCTGTGGAGAGCGCCTCTTCTTGAGATGCGACGGAAACGTCGGGAATACTTTCCCGAACAGCGAAGGGAAAGGATCCCTCCTCTCGAGCTAGGAGACGGAAACGGGGCTCCTCTGGATGTGGGCCGGACTCTCGTGCTTCCTTTCGAGTGGGAGTCGGGTATGTCGGGGGAACTTCTTGAGGTTGCAGCAAGGGTGTGAAGGACCCTTTTGGAATTCCAGATGGTTCGGTTGTGATTAGCCTTCGAGACGCCCTCACCTGAAATGGGCCTCCATCCCGCCTGGAAGGGAGAGACCTCCTGGATTTTCTCTAGTTGCGGGCAGGTGCTCTCGACTTACGACGGGGACCTCTGGGACTCGCTCTGGTGGCCTCAGAAAGGCCAGTCCCCATGCTAGTTGCATGGGGCCTCTCGGGATTCCTCTCCCGTCGTCGATGCTGGGCCTAAGACCTTGTGTAGAGTCGGTGCAGGAACCGGAGGATTCCACTCCAGTGCTGACATGGTTCCTGGGGTACTTTTGGAGTCTCCCTAAGGGAGTCAGTCCTCGTCTCGAGTTGGGGCATGCACGTGCGCTTTCCTCCGAGCTGTAGCTGTAGTGTCACGCTTCCCTTCGCGTGGATGAAGGAATCTGTGGCTTTCCCCGAGTCTTTCCCACGAGGCTTTCCCACGAGGCTTTCCCAAATGGCTGTCCAAAGTGCCACCGTGGTATGAGTCATTCCTCGGCTTGAAAGTCGAGGCAGTGAAAGGAAAACACGTTTCCCTGGAGTGGACTGAGACATCTGGGGACTCTGGGAATCGTGGCACGACCCTGGGTTCCTCTCGCCTTTCCTGTAGAGAGCGCCCCCTCTTGAGCTGCGATGGGAAGGCCAGGAATTCTTTCCTGAACACGCAGGGAAAGGAACCCTCCTCTCGAGCTAGAGGTGGAAACGGGGCTCCTCTGGATGTGGGCGGGACTCTCGTGCTTCCTCTCGAGTCGAGACGGGTATGTGGGGAACTCTTGAGTTGCAGCAAGGGTGTGAAGGACCCTTTGAAAGTTCCAGAGGTTAGGTGTGATTAGCCTCGAGAAGCCTCAGCGGAAATGGGCCTCATCTCGCCTGGAGGGAGAAACCTCCTGGATTTTCTCGAGTTGCGGCAGGTGCTCTCGACTTACGACGGGAACCTCAGGGACATGATCTGGTGGCCTCAGGAAAGGCCAGTCCCCATGCGAGTTGCTCGGGGCCTCTCGGTATTCCTCTCCCATCGATGCCGCGGCCTAAGAC